>NC_061081.1:14727542-14800029 GCF_021917145.1 Hypomesus transpacificus | reverse complement strand
AGAGGTTGAGGAGAGAGAGAGACATGGGTTCTCTGTCAATTATGAAAATATGTGAATGATTCAATTGTTACATAAATAAAAGACATTATTAAGAAACTACTGTTCTTGTTTTTTCTGGTTACCTTGAGTCATTCCCACAGGTTTACCATCGAAAGTCTTAGTTCATTCCAGACTTCTATTTATTCCGGCAAGGTTATCCGGGCTGTCCCCCTCCCAGTCTGTGAAATTCAAATGATGTTTCAACCAACTTTATTGTCCATTCCAGATGTGGACGAGTGTGCGGCCGGGCTGGCGGTGTGCCCCCGCTTCAGGAAGTGCCTCAACACGTTCGGGAGCTACATCTGCAAGTGTCACGACGGCTTCGACCTGCAGTACATCAACGGGAAATACCAGTGCATAGGTGACGACCTCCTTCACACCCCCGCCCAGTGCCCTTTGACCTTCCGTCCGGTCTGGGTCTGGGCGGGGCTGGGATGTTGTGGCGGGGTCGTGGTGTCAGCAGAAGGAAGCGCAGGTGCTGTTTTGACGTTGTGGAGGAGAGAGTTATGGAGAGAGAGGAGAGGAACACGCATACAGAGAATCAAATCTAAATGTATTTGGATAGCTCTTTTTACAAGAAATGTCACAGAGGGCTTCACATACGCCCATACAATTTCCACTTAACCAACCTCAACCCTCAAAGAAGACAAGGAAAAACTCCCAGAAAAACTCACTAGGGGAAAAAAATGGAAGAAAGAGAGAAAGAGTAAGAGGGATAGAGGGAGAAAGAACAGGTAAAACACACAGGATGATAAAACACCCACTTTGAAATGTTACAATCCTTTGAATTAGAGTTTAACCTTTTGTGAGATGTTTGTTTATGTTCATCAAAAAGATCACATGGTTGCCTTGATCAGAAGCTTGTGTAGAGAACAGTTTCTACCTACAGAAAAACCCCTCTCTGTTTTCAGAACTGGAAGAAAGACAAAGCTAGTATTGGCAGGATTAAACGTCTTAAAAAGCATTTATTTTCGTCCATAGATCTGATTTCAAGCAGCGATCGGATGCTTGGGTTCTTATGTAGGACTGGAAGGTTACTAAAGGACAGTTATTCTAGAGAGAGGCAGTCAGAGAGGTCTCTGTTCCTCTCTCCTCGCTGGGGGACAGCAGGAGAGGCAGGAGAGGCAGGAGAGGCAGGAGAGGCAGGGCTGTATTTTACGAGGGACATGCTTTGTTAGTAGGGGACGTTCTCCACAGGTCTTTCTTTCATTCATCCATAGATCCATCTATCCATCCATCAGTCTGTCTCTCGATCTCTCTCTCTCTCTTTGTCTCTCTGTCTATCTCTCTCTGTCTCTCTCTCTATCTCTCTCTGTCTCTCTATCTCTCTCTGTCTGTCTCTCTGTCTCTCTCTCTGTCTCTCTCTCTCGTTCTCGCTGTCGTTCTCTCTCCCTCTCTCTCTGTCTCTCTCTCTCTCTGTGTCTCTCTCTGTCACACACACACACTCACACAGACTCTCCTCCCTGTTGTCTCGTTCCCTGCAGATGTTGATGAGTGTGCAGACCACAGCCCCTGCAGCAGCCAGGCCTCCTGCTTCAACACTCCAGGATCCTACAAGTGCAAGTGTAAAGAGGGCTACCGGGGGCTGGGCCATGACTGCAAATGTGAGCACACACACCCTGCACACACACACACCCTGCACACACACACACACACACACCCTGCCCACACACACACACACACCCTGCACACACACACACCCTGCACACACACACACACCCTGCACACACACAAACACCCTGCACACACACCCGTGCACACACTGCACACACACAAACACTGCACACTCACAATGCACACACACACCCTGCGCACATACTCACACACCCTTTACACACACACAAACTGCACACCCACACTATGCACTCACAAACACCTATGTGCACAAACACAATCTGCACACGTGCAATTCTGTGCATCCACACACACACACCTATGTACACACCATGTGAGAGAGAGGGGGGTTGGTGGGGGTGTTGTGGTGAGGAATGGTTTAGAAACCTTAAGAGCAGGGGTTGAAATTCCTGTCATTGTCAGAGCCGTCAGTCACTTCCAGATTAGTCTAACCTCCTCATCAGCCTCCGTCTGGGCTGGGGGGGGCTCTATCTTGACATCTTATAATTTCTTTACCTTTTAAAAACCACGGACAAAAAATATTTGAAAAGGAGTCTAATGATTTCAGACATCCATCTTTTCTCTCTCTCTCTCTCTCTCTCTCTCTCTCTCTCTCTCTCTCTCTCTCTCTCTCTCTCTCTATCTCTCCCTCTCTCTCTCTCTCTCTCTCTCTCCTGGTTTGGCCCCTGAGGGCCTCTGTATTTGGTTTCACTGTGAGGTGAGTCCCCTGGTCGCTAGGCAACGCGCAGCTGTAAAAAAAAAAAATGTTTTCACCACAGCAGCTAAATTCTCAAGAGTGAAACTTAATTTCCCCTCGATGGCTGTAACCTAAACACACACAAGCTGAATGGAGGGGAGGAGAGACAGGAGAGCACAGATGATAAACTTGTTGAACAGTCTGTGTTGGCAGAGCCCCCCTCCAGAGTCCCCCCTCCAGAGGCCCCCCTCCAGAGGCTTGTCCGTGCCCCCAGCTCTTGTTGCCTGTCAGCAGGGTGAGACAGACTGCTAACCAACCTGATACCCTGGCTGTGTATCCAATATCAAAGTCCCCTGGAACCTGAGGATGAACAGACTTGAGTTCCTACACCTCGCTCCACCGCCCAGCCCCTCCTTTTCCCCTCCCTCCCTTCCAATCTCCTCATCCTCCACCTTCTCTCCTCCCTCCATCTCCCCTCCCCCTCACAACCCCTCCCTCCTCCTCCTGCTTGACTGCCTGTGCCCTTAGCCTGAGGAATGTTGAGAGAGAACAATGGCCCTGGTCTCGCTTTGATGACATCACACTGGAAGGAAGGAATCAGCATGAAGGAAAATGTGGTGGAGTATTAGTCTGTACATGGACACACACACACACAAACACACACAGACACACAGACACACACACGCACACACACCCACACCCTCACAGCTGCAGCCTTGAGGCTGGATGAAGCCTTGTGGCAAGGACTCACAGACAGAAAAGCTAACCGGGTCTGGAGCAGACACACACAGAACGACAGGGCTCTGAGATGTGAAACCTGATGGGTTTATGTTAACTGGAGGAAGGTTGCTTTTACAAATGAACAGAGGCTTGTGTGAGTTTGTGCAGGTGTGTTTGTGTGTGTTTGGATGTGTGCAAGTTGTGTGTGTGTGGTGGTGTATTCGGTTGTGTGTGTGTATTAAGATTAAAGGCTATTATTGATGCATTTGATGCTGAGATCATCTAAAGCCATCCTGAAAGACGACCCTCTTGATGAATATTAATACGTTTATCAAGACCTTCTCCAACCTTCCACAAGACTCTCCCTTTCTCCCTGACTTCATATGAGCAGAACAATGTCCAATCAAAAGAGTATTAAAATGAATTTAATCTGAAAACCAGAGCACACCCTTAAGTCCTCAAGTGCATCCGTTGTGAATAAAAGGATGCTCTTGAAGCGGGAAAGGTCACACAGATACAAGGTCTATTTCTGTGCCTTGTGCCAACGTTTGAAAAAGTGTTTTCATCCCCTGAGTGTGTTTCTCACTCTGTCTGTTTCATTTGTCTGTTGTTGTTCCAGCAATCCCCAAGGTAGTGATCGACCCCCCCAGACCAGGCCAGCCCCCACCCAACCACCACAACCACATCCCAGATTCCGACCGCAAAAGGACCACCACCACAGTCCGGACGGCGGTCACTACCAGGAGAATCGCCACGACCACGCCCACGACAACCCCCCCAACCCCGCCCCCGAAGAAGATAACCCCGCCCCCGAAGAAGATAACCCCGCCCCCGAAGAGGATAACCCCACCCCCGAAGAGGATAACCCCGTCTCCACGGAAACCGGCAGTCCCCACGAAGAGACCCACCCTCAAGCCTTACGTGCCCCCCAGGTGGCCCCCGCTGACCCCAACACCCCCCCCCACCCACAGGGCGCCCCCGCCCCCCACCAGACCCCCGCCCCTGCCCCGCCCCCAGGCCACGCCCGTGGACAACAGCATCCAGAAGGAGGTCACCAAGCAGAGGGGAGACGTACACAGTAAGAACCCAGAGCATTGCAGAACACGGTCATTAACTTCTCCATGACATATTATGTCTGTGAGTCATGTATAACTTTCAACCCATTTCAAACGTACATAATATTAGCATTGTTTTCAGAACACTCCATCGCACTTGGTGAAACCTCTGTGCATGGTGAGGATGTTTCTCATCTCTTGACCCATTTTCAACAGAAAAGCAGGAAAAAACGTAATGCCATTTAGGTGAAGAAGCATTTATTTAGCCTCATTGCATTATACCCGTGCTTCCCAAATTTACAACTGGCTCTGGAATTGATCGTCACTCCTAATGCCTAAACCTCACAGCCAATCAGAGGCAGCGTGGGGAGAGGTTTACAGAACCATATTACATCATCTAATAGAAACAATTTGAATACAATATAAAAAAAATTGACTTTAGCTTTTTAAAGTAGTTCAACACAGGTAATCCTGTTTGTTTAATTGTTTTTTATGATGTATGCTATACAAAAAAAATGTTTATGGTTAAAAGAACATGACATTGTTTACAAGAGCACAGATTCTACATAGATCTAGCCTCTTAATTATGCTCTCAAAGTGCACCAGATTCATGCGCTTAACTTTCCAATTTAATACATTTTCTTCCAGTGGAGCATGCCCCCAGACCCCCCTAGAGGGTTGGGGGTTCACCGTGTCCTTTTCACCTTTTTACCCCTGACCTGTTTGCATGCCTGTTATTAGGAAGGGGATTAGCACTTTTGCAAGGCACTGTATTCATGTCACATTCTCATTGGGGGCTTAGCACCCCTAAAGGTCTGATCCTAGAATCGCCCCTGATGTGAGGCCTGATAACCGAGGCTAGAAAAAGCATTTAGTAAACACAGTGAAACATTGCAGGGTCTTCGAGTTGAGGCATTAGAGAACTGAATCCTGACATTGATTTAAGGAACCTTCGGGGTAGAATGATTGGGCGAGATGAACGACTCTTGCGTTATCGACATTCGGTCGAATGTCTTGTAAATAATGCATCATCTATGACCAACGTCTGGCTGTAAACAGGATTTCGGTTCGACCTTTTACGTGCTGGCACATTGGCCCTTTAGATATCTGTACTCAACGGATAACGATGAAAGTGCCTCGTCGCTTCGGCAACGAGTGTTGATTAAAAGCAATGACGCTGCCTTGAGACTAGCGACAGGACGCCGAGATGAAACGGCACCCGGGGTGTGTGAGGAGGTGTGATATTGCTCTGCTCTCTGTCAGACGATGGCTGGTAATTAGAGAAGAGACAGAAGGGGGGATGAAGAAAAAGATGTTGGAAAGAAAGATACAACAAGAAGAAAAGATAACTACAATGTCGGGGTGCATTACTTGAATATGAGATCAATCTAATATCACTCTCCCATCCCGGAGTGTGAGATCAGAGATGTGTCAAAGATGTTCTGAACATTGAGAGTGTTGAGGATACTTCAGTCGGATTAGGGTTTGATACAAGGAGAAGCTGGCACATAATTACTGATTTAGCTCAAGTGTGGCAGTGCTGGACCAGAATTATTTTTGCAAAATCACTTTGATTAGGCTTGTTGACTTTGTTTAATTATTAGTTAATCATTCCGCCCTCCCTCATGGTAATAGTCCAGGGTTAGGGTGAGTTTCAGAGGGAGAAAGTTAGCGCTGCCACATCTCAAGGAATACGTCCTGAGTTTGAGATCAAAGACATCAAAGATCAAAGACCTGCAGAGGTTTTCTTGCACCTGCTTTCTTGGATTAGTTAAATGAAGTTGGTTGAAACTGCCACCTTGTTTTGAATCCAGGTCTTAAACAAGGATTGTTTAAGATCTTCAATCAGGCCACAATAGTGTTGCCTTTAGATCTGTAGATCTAAGTACAACCCTAGATCTAGCAGCTTCTATAAACACTCGGAACGCTAGAACATTAAAAAAAGACCAACGTGATGTCATTCACTGCTACACTAAGATTGTGAAAGTAGCGGAAAGTCTGCAGATTTGTCGCTAGATAAGATTTAGTTGGGAAAGGTAAAAAGTCGCTAAATCTAGTGACAATGTTGCTAAATTGGTATAGATTAACACCTGGAATGGCAGAGCCCCTGAAAGACTTGGTCTGTGTGTGTGTGTGTGTGTGTGTGTGTGTGTGTGTGTGTGTCAGGGGCGTAGCCAGAATAATATTTTTGGGAGACCTAGAAAAATATGGATAGGCATCTTTTCTTTTTTTTTATGTGATGGAAAATCTTTCGGAGATATTTTCGTTTTTGGGTAGGCCTCAGAACAAATTGGGTAGGCCTGTGCCTACCCAGACCTACCCGTGGCTACGCCCCTGGTGCGTGTGTGTGTATGTGGGGGGGGGGGGGGGGGGGGGGGGGGGGTCCATTCCGTGGGTTACTGCAGTCACTCGTAGGCTCCTGAAGCCTGATGGGTTTCTTCTACAACAGGAAGAAAATAACCTGAATGTGCATGTTTGTCTCGCTGGCAGAGGAGGGCAAAAACCCTCTGCAGGTTTGGTCCTTATTGACTATCCAAATATTTGCGGTGGAATGAACAAGACAAGGTCAAAGGATGGAAGGCAGAGAGGGAGAAAGAGGTCAAGAGAGAGAGAGAGGAGAGAGAGAGGGAGGGCGAGAGACATAGAGATAAAGAGAGGGGGAGTCTGATTTATGGAGGTTTTCATTTCAGCTGTTGACTGAACCAGATTGATTCCTCAAATGAAATACTTGAGACACAGTGTCTTACTCTTTAAGGTAACAGGATACGCGGCCAGTAACGAGACACATAAAGTCTGGTTGTCTAGACTACTATGATTCCACACGCTAAACGTAAAAAATTGCTTCTTGCTGTGTAAACCAGCTTGACTGTGTACCTTGGAAATCTGCCATGTAAATGCCCACCAAAAAAAAAGACTGTTTGACATTGCTAATGGCACAATTAGCAAACGCAAATTGTGTACTTAAACGTCAACCTGTGGCTGTTATCCAAGACAGGGTGACTTTCTACGACTTTCACTGAGAGATAAGCTGGACGAATGAGGGCTATTTGTCACTGTGTGTCTGAGAGGGGAGGTTAGCGTGTCTGAGAGGGGAGGTTAGCGCGTCTGAGAGGAGAGGTTAGCGTGTCTGAGAGGGGAGGTTAGGGCGTCTGAGAGGGGAGGTTAGCGTGTCTGAGAGGGGAGGTTAGCGTGTCTGAGAGGGGAGGTTAGCGTGTCTGAGAGGGGAGGTTAGCGTGTCTGAGAGGGGAGGTTAGCGTGTCTGAGAGGGGAGGTTAGCGTGTCTGAGAGGGGAGGTTAGCTTGTCTGAGAGGGGAGGTTAGTTTGTCGCTCTGCTGGACGAGGCGAGTTACAGACACCTGAGGTTGACAGGAAATCTCAGCTAATTCCAGGTCTGTTAAAAGTCTGTTTTACACACACACAAACACGCACACACAACACACACAACACACACACACTGCCCCCCATGACCTAAATGTTTAGCATTGCTGCAGGTTCCTGGTGTCTGACCGGGGCAGTCCTGTGTCAACATCCCCCCACCCGGTGGTATGCCAGATGGTATGGCCCAGTCCAGAGGTGAACTGAGGGGACTGGAAGGGCTCCATGTTCGGGTTGGGGGGTGATGTTTTGCACGTCAGTGTATTTACGGAGAGTCTAAGACATCTTGGGAGAATTACATCTGTTTGATTGTCGTTGTTGGCAAACTTGTGACTTCTGGCCACTGCATGTACGTTTTTATATGGAAAACAATACACACTAAAGTTTACAATTAGTGGCGTTTCCATAGAAACGGCCTTGGTGTAGAGGAACCACCCAAAGATCCCCTAACCAGAAGGTAGACACTCTGGATACCCCAAGCTGCTCCCTGGCTAGTTGACCCTTGACCTTTGAGGAGGGGGGGTGGTAGGGGTATGTACAGTATTTCGGGGGGAGTGTAACCGCAGCCTCACCACATGGGCTGGGCTATTCCAGTAGTCTGTGTCTGTCTGTCTGTGTGAACGCATCTAGTCCCTTTCAGATCTGAAATACACACACACACATACACACTGAAAGAACAGATATGCACCAAGTAGTTGAAGTCAAGGTGTGAACATCTGCTGACAGGTTAATGAAGATCCTGACAGTACTTCCTTTCTGCCTCCTCTCTCTCCACTCTCTCTCTCCTCCCTTTCCTCTCTCTCCACTTTCTCTCCTCTCTCTCCATTCTCTCTCTCTCCTCCCTTTCCTCTCTCCTCTATCTCCTCTCTCTCTCTCTCCCCCCTCTCTCCAGTCCCTCGTCTCCACGGTTACAACGGCGTGGTGGGGATCGACCTGGACGTGGAGCTGGGCAACACGGCTGCCGAGGCGAACGATGACGCAGGTGAGGGATGAAGCCATCCGTCTCCCAACATGAGCACCGCGACTCATCTCCTCCCTAGAGGAGGGGGGAGGGAAGGGGGGTAGGAGGGAGGGATGTTAGAGAGAGGGCATGAGGAATAGGCCGGATAAGAGAGGGGAGGAAGGGGGGTGAAATGCAGGGAGAGAGGAAGGTAGGAGATGGGGGTGTTAGATGGAGGACGGGAAGAGATGGGGGAGGGGGGGTCGTTGGGAAGAGTGAGGGAGGAGAGGAAGACTGATGAGAGATAGAGGGAGGGAGACAGAGGAAGAGAGGAAAGGTGTTTGAGAGAGGGAAAGAGAAGGGAGGTGAAAAAGGGTGGAAGGGGGAGCATGACAGAGAGAGTGAGAGAGACAGGGGGATGAGAGAGAGAGAGAGAGAGAGTGGGGGTGGGAGAGAAAGTGTGTGGGAGAGAGTGAGGGCGAATGGGGAAGTGGGGGGGTGAGGAGAAAGAGAGAGAGAGAAAGAGAGAGAGGGATGACAGAGAGAGAGAGCGAGGAGAGCTTGAACGATGATGGACGAGTTACATTCACTGGCCGAGATTAAACTGACACTCAATTTCTGCACTGCTGTGAAGCATTGGAGAGATATGACAGGAGCCCAGGTGTGATGTGATTGGCCGTCAACGAGGAAGTGACAGATGAAATCTGTCCGTCTCATTTAAACGGTCCCCGGACTCGGAGCTCGTCTTCAGACTATTTTCCTTTTTTCCCGCTTTCTCGTTCTCCCTTTCCACATGCCGATTGAGTTAAATAACTGATGGGCGATTGAATACCAAAAACACGCCCAAAGTCCATGACTTCGGGGGAGAAAAACTGCATCTGGCTCAGAAGACGAATAAATTGATCTGAACTGTAGCTCTGCAGTTGTCTGCACCAGTGTAGAATGAGCTGTCATAAACGATATACTGACCAAACATGAGACGTTCCTGCTGGAACATTCATCAGGCTTATTAGATCTGTTCTAGTTTAAGGTTTAAATTAGGAATCAGCGTTCGTGCCTGAACGTACCAAGACGGTTATGGAGATGAATTGATTGTACACAGTTTAAACTTCCTGATGATTTTACTTTGGAGGCCCTTCATTGGCTGGTCGTTTTGTCTCCAGCGGTTTTCATTGGCTTAGAGGCTGAGCCGCAAAGTGATTTTCACAAACCCCCATTTCACGCAGCGAAAATGAGGAATGAGAGTTATATCCACAATCCAATTTGTACAGCGATGCATGTATTAACGCAGACGGGCGTTTCTGCAAGCATCCAGCCAGCGCTGGTGCTGAAGATCAATCTCAGCTCAGATGGAAACGATTGTTCGTATTAGATTAGTCTCTGTCAAGACAGTAATGTGTTTTATTACAGCTCGTGTTGTGAGGAATGATTTATCCAGTCCAAATGAACATGCAAACAAATACAGGCAAAGACAGGCAGAAAACACACACACATATCTACACGCACACAAACTCAAACACACATACCTACACACACATGCGTGCTCAAACACACATACGCACGTGCAGGCAGGAAAGCTTGTCTTTAGTGAGACAAATCAAAGCAAGAGGTTGAAATCAGGTCGTTCTATCTTCATCACCCTCTGCTCTGTCAGACTGTCCTCTGGAGAACTGGACACTTAATCTCCTACCTTCCTCGCTTCTGCCTTCACACTTTTCTACTTTCCAACCTTCCTCCTCTCCTCCCTCCTTCTTTCCTCCCTCCTTCTCTCCTCCCTCCTCCTCCCCTCCATTACACAAACAAGCACATTTCTCTATTACACAGACCGACAGTTCTCTATCACACACACCTTCTCTGTTCAACACACACACTGGTTAGTGTTAAGCATGTTGCTGGCAATGGAGTTGGCCCTCAGCATGTTGTGGCCCTCAGCATGTTGTGGCCCTGTGTCTGAGGTGTTCCTCAGCATGTTGTGGCCCTGTGTCTGAGGTGTTCCTCAGCATGTTGTGGCCCCTCAGCATGTTGTGGCCCTCAGCATGTTGTGGCCCTGTGTCTGAGGTGTTCTTCTCTGCAGCGGCGGGCTTCCTGAGCTGCTCCTTCGACGACGGTCTGTGTGGCTGGATACGAGACAGAGACGGAGACCTGCACTGGGAGACCACAGACGACCCCTCTGGTACCACACACACACACAGTACCGACACACACAGTACCACACACACATGGTACCAGACACACACACTCATAAGTTCAGAAATGAAAACAATCAATAAAATAAATCGTAATACCGGGAGACCAAAACCACACAATCAACTTCCTGCTATACCTGATCACATGGTGTGTGATGTCACTTCCTCTCTCCCCTCCGCAGGCGGGCGTGTACCTGACCATCCCGGAGGCGGGGGAGAAGAGGCGGAGTGGGCGTGGCGCTCGGCTGGGTCCTGCCCCTGGCGGCGCCCTGGAACGACGGCAACCTGTGTCTGTCGTTCAGGAACAAGATGGCGGGCCCACCATGTGGGGGTGCTGCAGGTGTTTGTGAAGAAGGGGAAGAGGTACAGCCCAGCCGTGTGGGGGCCGGACCGGGGGCAGCGGCTGGAGACACACCCAGATCACCCTCTGGGGAGCGGGCCTGGAGAGCGTGAGTACAGCTGGGTGGTGTGAGAGAGAGAGAGGAGAGAGAGAGAGGAGAGAGAGAGAGAGAGAGAGAGAGAGAGAGAGAGAGAGAGAGAGAGAGAGAGGAGAGAGAGAGAGAGAGAGAGGAGAGAGAGAGAGAGAGAGAGAGAGAGAGAGAGAGAGAGAGAGAGAGAGAGAGAGAGAGAGAGTAGGAGAGAGAGAGTTTGTGTGTGAAAGGTGTGTGTGTAAGGTGAAGAGAGAGAGAGAGAGAGAGAGAGAGAGAGAGAGAGAGAGGAAAAGAGAGAGAGAGAGAGAGAGTGTTTGTGTGTGTGTGAGGTGAGAGAGAGAGGAGAGAGAGAGAGAGAGAGAGAGAGAGAGAGAGAGAGAGAGAGAGAATGTGTGCGTGCGCATGTGTGTGTGAGAGAGAGTGTGTGTGTTTGAGTGAGAGAGAGTATGTGGGTTTGAGTGAGTGAGAGTATGTGGGTTTGAGTGAGTGAGAGTGTGTGTGTTTGAGTGAGTGAGAGTGTGTGTGTTTGAGTGAGAGAGAGTGTGTGTGTGTGCATGTGTGAGAGCATGCGGTGTCTTCCTGTGAGGTTGTGTGCTATAAACGTATTTCCTACATTTGGTTCTGCTGTACAGCACTTTGGTTGACACTTGCTGCTTTACAAATGTGCTGTATGAACGTATGCCTGACTGACTAACAGAGCGTGTGTTGCTGTTCCCAGGTCATCCTGAAGGGGGAGCGTGGGCGGGGCAGGAGTGGAGAGATGGCAGTAGATGACGTCACGCTGACGAAAGGCTCCTGCACTGAGGAGCACAATCTGAGGAGACACTGACACTAACCCCACACTGCCCCCCAAGACACCAAGCCCCCGACCTACCCCTGGCCCCCCCCAGACACCCTGCCCCCCCCAGACACCCCGCCCCCCCAGACACCCTGCCCCCCCCAGACACCCCGCCCCCCCAGACACCCTGCCCCCTCAGACACCCTGCCCCCCAGACACCCTGCCCCCCACCTGCCCCCCCCAGACACCCTGCCCCCCACCTGCCCCCCCAGTCACCCTGCCCCCCACCTACCCTTGCCCCTACCTACCCTTGACCCTCACCCTCTCTCCAAGCCACCCAACCCCTCAAACACCCACCCACCCAGACATCCAACCACCCACCCTCCCCCACCCTCCGTCCCTAACATGTCCTCGTCTCTTTCATCACCCAGCTTGTCCTCGCACAAATAACCAGCCCTGGTAACCGTGGAAACTCTGCCCTGCAAGAACAGCTAACCCAGGGCCACAGCCGTCCATGACCTCACTCCTTTTTACTGAATGTGGATGAGAGGGAGGGGGAGGAGGGAGGGAGGGAGGGAGGAAGGGAGGGTAAGGAAGGAGGGGGGGGAGGGAAGGTAAGGGAAGGAGGAGAGAGGGGGAGAAGGAAGGGAGGGGGAGGAAGGAGGAGGGAAGGGGAGGAGGGCGGAGTACTCCTTGCCTTCTTTTGATGTTTCTTATCATATATTTTGGGATTTTGTTTTTGTGCTAGCCATCAAAGAGTCTAGTTATGGATACCTAGACGAGATTGACAGAATTGGTAGAATAGTGGGGAGGTACCATCATGGTACTTCCTTTTCAGTGTGGTACACACACTGTACATGCCAAAAAAAGATACATACAAATTAAGTAAAACGACTTATTTCTTAGTCCTCGTACAGTCCCCACTAAGCACATTATTGCATATTTGTTTTCTTTTAAAGGTGCTATGTGTAATATTTTTTAAACGTATCTACAGAACATTAGATATCAGATTTAATCTGGTTAATATGCTAACATAGATATATAAAAAGCAAGATAAAATATTGCATTTGGCACTGGACTCATGTTTCTGTGACTGACTTGTTGAAGCGATTGTAGATTTTTCCACATTAAAGACAGTTACTTTATATTGTACTGTATGTGTAAGTTTGTTTCATTATACCGGTTTATCATACAAATGACAACATCTGCTATCTTGGCTCTCACAAAGTGTATTATTGTAAATGTAGTTGTGTGTACATAATTTTGAAATACTTATGCTCATATTAAGCTGTGTGGTTTATATGTCATTCAGACTTAAGTATTAATAATTGGAGATGCAAATCCACTATTCATTTTTTTTGTTTTTCAATATATATTTTTGTTCAATTTGACATCAATAGGCTACTGTCCATCGATTTGAAATCAGAAATGTTGTGAAATTTTTACAGTCCAGTAAATGAACCTTCAATGAAAAATGACTAGAAAGTTTTAGTGGTTTTTAACATTGCAAAGCACACGTTGTATGATGTTCTCATGAAGGGTCGGATCAGCAGGAAATTCAAGTTGTACTGTATGCATGGACGACTTCACCAAATTCTGATATACTCAGCTAACTATGTAAATAGAAATAAATGAACTGATACATATTTGAACACGTGTGGTTTTTGCTCTTCACCCAATTATATTATTATTATTATATCCATCATTAACATGGAATTTGACCGGTCTTGTTTGGAAACAGGTTGTTGTTACGGCCTACTTTCTTAATACAGTAACCGAACATGAGTGTCCCAGCAGTGAGAATAGCTGTTTGGGATAAGACAGGCTCCTTTGAAACGCAAGGTTGTAGGATCGAATCCCGCCGCAGTCATCAAGCATGTTGTTATGCCGGTTTATCTGTTTAGCAAAGCCAGCTACCCACAGTAGCTGTCTTACAGTATAATCATAATGACGTTTCATTCTCAGGGGTTTTATACTCAAGAAGACTTGGATTTATTGTGCTTTGTAGATATAACGCTGCTCCAACTAGCCAGTGCGTCGATTTTCTTGCATCATAAGTTCTGAACGGTTTGACCCCAAATCACAAGATCGGACTCTTATGATGCTTTGCGGCACGCCAAGTCGTAAAATAATATGATTTCCCACGTCGGCCATTTTGGACGTCGGCAATTTCAAACTTTGTCTCAAAATGACATATTTTCCGAACGCATGGGCTTATCGTTACAAAACTCGTTATACGTTTTTTGCGCACCGCTATGAAGGTATTCAAAAGTTTCGGTGTAGCGCCACCACGTTGCCAAAAAGTATAATGTGATTTAAAAAAAGAGTTTGGCATTGCTTCTTTAGCTACTGAATTTCCATATCGAATGCTGCTTGGCCCTTTCATTGCTAATTGCAGCTATATTTTCTGTACTATATCTGTACTTTCTTCTTCTAACATTTTCAAACCGGGCTCGTTTCTTTAGTTTTAATCTGTATTTGGTTGCAAGATCAATATTCTTTATTGTCACTGTGCGCCCTTTTCCAATTCTTGGCTATCACACACAACAAACGTTAGCTAGTCTACTAATGGAGTGAGGCAGACGGCAACAAGAAGAATGTCTAACGTTATGGATGAGACAGAGGGAGTTAGCGATGTCGACATGACTGAGAAGAGACATTCCTGATCACCCATGGCCGTTCCTGGCGAAGGCACTGCGTGTCTATAGTGTCTTTTTGTATTAATGTATTAACATGATGTGAGGTCCAGTTACCAGCGTGACACTAAAACAAGTAATAGCAATGGCTACTTTTTACTTAAGTGTCAAAGCCCAGTCTTTATAAACATGAGTATCTGTACTTCTACTCGAGTGAAGGATGTGTGTTCTTTTTCCATCTCTGGTTTCGGACTCTGTTCTGTTTTAAACATTGCAAAGCACACATTTTATGATGTTCTCATTTAAATTTTATTTGGATGAAAATATCAGCATTTGGTTTTTATTCATGTATAAATCATATTCAACAATAGAAGCATATTGTATTCTGTCACAACCAACAAGCTATTACCATTCTAATCACATCTAAACCCAGAGCAGGTACCAGATGCTGATGCAGGATGAGGTGCCTGTCTGCTGTCTAAAGGGCCACACTGTTCTCCATCTGCTCAGGATCCAGGTATGTGTATTTGTAGGGAACCTTCAGACTGGAGTTCCTGGTCTTGACAGATTCACTGAAGGCCTTCAGCTCTGCTTGGAATCTCTTTATCAGCCTGCAGGGGGCGTCCTCACTGAAGTGCTCATCTGGGTATTTACCAAGACGGACCTGGCCAGGACGTGAAGAATATGTCAGTTATGGATAATCATCTGTCTCACAAGACCGGTGTCAGTTCACCTGACAGGGACTGGTGGAGTCTTTGTTGAACTTACAAAGTCACTGGACTCCTCGCTGAGTAGCCACAGAGTGGCCACGCCATTCGCCGTGACGTTGACGTCTGGCAAAGTCTGCAGCATGGTGCTCTCAGAACTCTGCCCCTTAGTGGTGGGAGGAGGTAGTTGCAGGGAGACCGGGGAGTTGAGCGGCCAACCGCCATAGTCGAACTTCAAAAAGGGGAAACAGCTCATTTTTATTACCAGGTTGATGTTAAATACTACAGAGGAAGAACTGACTGGTAGTGACAGTTTGGAATTGCATTCAATCTTCAGTTCAAACTTCACTTGGAGTTTTACATAGAATCCTACCTGTCCAGTGTTGACAGCAGAGTGCTGGGCGGAGCCTGTAAAGATCACCATGGTGACAAACTTGACGAGTTCCCCCAAAGTCTCGAAAGATTCAGGGATTCCTGGAAAGGGAGGAGACATGAGAAGAAAGGCAAAAAACGCTTTCATTGGATGTTATAGAGCCTGAAGGAGACAAAAACATAAATACAAAAAAATTATAACAGAAAAGTATATGTGACTATAAAGAGAATAATTCAATGCTATGATCCATGTGAGTGACACGTAAATTAGCAAAGGTTGCAACATAACACTGTGTGTTTCAAGACCATAACAATATATAAATATTAGGGCTGTCAAAGTTAACGCGTTAATAACGCGTTAACGCAATCTCACTTTAACGCTACAAAAAAAATAGTGCCGTTAACGCAGGTTTCTTTTTGACCCTGGGAATCATAGACATAAGAAAGAGTTTCTTTATTATGACTATGATGGGAATCGCCTGTCGTCACATGACTTCGACTGCCAACGGTAGCTGAATGATGGAGAGGGCTTTTAGATGGGAAGTTCCATTTCAAGAAGTTGCGAGACGGCTCGGTTTACAAAACTAAGGCTGTGTGTACTGATTGTCAGGCTGAGTTTAGTTATCACCGGAGTACTTCCAGCCTAAACTATCGGATGCAAACAAAGCACACAGCTAGCAGCAGCAGCATTAGCACTAGCAGCTGCAGCGTTTGCTCCTGTAACAATTGGCAGACAACACTCGCAAAAGAAGCGATCGAGCTGCCTGAGTTCAACAAAATAGAAACTGTTTTGTTCAATATTAAGGTTAATCTGTGGTTGCTTAAGTACCTGAAGTATGTTTGAGCAGGATATCGTAGTAGGCTATGAGACAACATGTCTTGAATGTATTTTATTTTCCAGAAGTCAAATTTTGTAGATGTTTATTAGCAGTATAGTTTGTGAGTGAATAAAACTCCCTCACAATGTAAGTTGTGTTCCATCTGAACTTCTTATATGGACATGATCATCCAGTTAGGCCTATTTGAAGTTTTGAAATACAGCATTTTAATGTTTTGTTTTTTAAATCATTTATTGGGGTAACATTTTAACAGATTAAATAGTTTGCAATTAATTACGATTAATCGCAATTAGTCATGTGAAATAATGCGATTAATCGCGATTAAATATTTAAATCGCTTGACAGCCCTAATAAATATACATTGAGGCAGGGTAAAAAAAAAAATCTGATATCTGTGGGTATCACATGACTGAAATAAACACAACCAATCATTTAGTTTTTATCAAACTTAATGATTGGAAGGCATTTGCGCCAAACTCAATGATTGGACCGGCTACTTGTCTGTCTACCTACCCTCCGACAGTATACAGGCGTTCATGTGTTTTGGGGGAGTGGCTTTATAGGGAAGTGGTGGGATATTTGTGTTTGAATCCTTCAAACCCCTAGTTCACAAAACTTTCCTACCCTGTCTTTAACTATGGTGCTCTGAACTGTGTTACCTGAGCTGGCCCTGGACAGGAATCCATGGATGAAGATATCCTTGATCCAGTTCTGCAGCTCAGAGTCCTGCTGGACGTCAAAGTCTGACTTGTAGTAGTGACCGATCACTCCCTGGACAAACCTACTCACAAGCACAAAACACGTAAAGCCAAGGTCTGAATGCACCTCTCATCTGCTGTTTGTAAATGTTAACAGTTGTTCCTGTGGATCATATCCTACAGCAACATACACACCTGTGGATCACATCCCACAGCAACATACACACCAGTGGATCACATCCCACTGCAGCATACGCACCTGTGGATCACATCCCACAGCAACATACACACCTGTGGATCACATCCCACAGTCTGAGCCCGTCATCTCTGTAGTAGAAGTTGGGGATGGATTCCATATGTCGTGCAGCGATGTCCTCCGGCAGACAGAGGGAGCTATAGGTCAGAGAGGACACCGCTCTCCGCAGGATGGTGAACATTCCCTCTCCACCCGACGCTGAATACTAGACCGAAAATTAGAAGAAATAGATTTAGTTTCATACATATCTAACCTTTTTTCCACATAATTGGAATATGTTGCCAGCTCTCCACTGGTGTCCCACAGGGCTCCGTCCTTGGTCCCCTCCTCTTCTCTCTGTACACCACCTCACTTGGACCAATCATCACCTCCCATGGCTTCTCCTACCACTGCTACGCTGACGACACGCAGCTGTACCTGTCGTTCCCTCCGACCGATCCGGGGATCTCAGCTAGGATTGAGGCCTGCCTCGCAGACATCTCCGCCTGGATGACTGAGCACCACCTCCAGCTGAACCTTGCCAAAACGGAACTTCTCATCATCCCGGCCAAACCCTCCACCTACCATGACCTCTCAATCACCCTGGGATCTGCGACGGTGACCCCCTCATCCTCTGCCAGGAACCTTGGGGTTACCATGGATGACGAGCTCTCCCTCACGGCCCACATTGCTGCGGTCTCCCGGTCGTGTAGATTCACCCTCTACAACATCCGGAAGATCAGGAGATACTTGTCTGAGCACTCCACCCAGCTGCTTGTCCAAGCACTTGTCCTCTCCAAGTTGGACTACTGCAACTCACTGCTCGCCGGTCTCCCATCATGCGCAACCCGCCCTCTTCAGAGGATTCAGAACGCAGCGGCCCGCCTGGTCTACAATCTACCCAGACGCTCCCACGTTACCCCTCTCCTCATCTCCCTCCACTGGCTACCCATAACGGCCCGCATCAGATTCAAGACCCTGGTACTGACCTTCCGAGCAGTGAACGGGACTGCGCCCGACTACATCAAGTCTCTCCTGCAGCCTTACACCCCCACCCGCCACCTACGGTCTTCTTCAGACAACCGCCTGGTGGTCCCACCTCTCAAGACCGCCCGGTCCCAGCACAAGCTCTTCTCCTGCCTGGCACCCCAGTGGTGGAATCAACTCCCCACCTCCATCAGAGACACGGACTGTCTCTCCACCTTCAAGAGAAGGCTCAAGACACACTTGTTCCGGGAGTACAATGGTACTTAGGAATTTGCTGAACCCAACGCTAGTTTCCTCAAGGATCACAATGACTCTTGCTTAGACTGTTGCTCTTGTTGGTTAGTGGTAGCTGATTTAAACTGTTGTATTCTATTTTAGTTAATCCTATTTTTATTGCTTTCCTACAGGTACACCTGCACTTAGAGATTAATGTTGTGTAATTTTAACTTGTTGCTTGTACTACATGCTCTTATGGTTTCTTCCCTTTAGCACTATTTTTTGGTTGTTCACAATATGTACTTCTTGTTTTTGACTACCCGCAATGCTGTGGGGCTATCTTGTTGTTATTATCAGTGACCTATGCACTTTGTAAAGTTCTCTCTTGGAAGTCGCTTTGGATAAAAGCGTCTGCTAAATGAATAAATGTAAATGTAAATGTAAATATGTCTAAGTTTGTTGCATTGTGTATAGTAACAGTACAATGTTCCTACCTGATTGAAAAATCCGTTTTCTGATATCAGCTTAGATCTGGCCAGGGCGTTGATTTGAAGGGTGTAGCGGGTATGGGGAACTAGTAGCTGAAACAGGACAAATCATTTAATAAATATTAAAACTGGTGGAGATTAATGATGTTCACATTCTGCCTTTTGATATAGCAAACAAAGCCTTACAAACCAACCTGTTATTGGTAGTAATGTTTCATGTAACAATTATCACAACACAACCTGCTGACCTTGTAGAGGGGGTGCACCATGGGAAAGTTGCGCAGCAAGGCCACAGCGAACACCTCGCAGAGGAGGTGGGTACGCAGCAGGTGACGTTCAGCTCGTGCTCATTAAAGTGTGCGCTCCTCATGAAGATCTTAGCCATCAGCCAGTCATACTCTGAGTCGGTGGGGAAGAAGATGGGGTTGTCCTCTCCTGGCTTCTGCTTCAACTGTGGAGAGGAGAGACAAGAGGTCAGGCACAAACTGTGGAGAGGAGAGACAAGAGGTCAGGCACAAACTGTGGAGAGGAGAGACAAGAGGTCAGGCACAAACTGTGGAGAGGAGAGACAAGATGTCAGGCACAAACTGTGGAGAGGAGAGACAAGAGGTCAGGCACAAACTGGAGAGGAGAGACAAGAGGTCAGGCACAAACTGTGGAGAGGAGAGACAAGAGGTCAGGCACAAACTGTGGAGAGGAGAGACAAGAGGTCAGGCACAAACTGTGGAGAGGAGAGACTAGAGGTCAGGCACAAAGAAAAAGTGTCTTTTTTTCCATAGGAAGATATATACTCACATAGACACAGTCAGTAAAAAAACATAGTTCCCAACATGATGGGACTATTACAATTGTTTCATCTGACGCCTGGAACTTCAGGTATTATCAGATTACCTGGATGGCGATGGGTATCAGTTTGTGGTCTGGGGTCTTCTGGAGTAGAACGAGAGGAGCCGTAAGGTACTGCTGTTTCCCGTTGATCACGTTAGCGGTCACTCCATCCAACTGTTTGTAGTCCACCAGGTAGATGTTCCCCTTCTGTTGGAGAGAGGGGACTTGCTGAATGAACAGAATCTCAATTTTTTGGGGAGTTTCTCGTCAAAAGCTTATTTTGTGCTACATAACCCTCAGATAGGACGTACAGTACCTTGATTTCGTCAGTTAGGCTACTCGCTCCGTGCAGGGAGGCCCTGACCATGTCGTCGGTGACGGGGAAATTCTCTGGCAGCTTCAAGCACCGTTGGATGATTGTGGGGTTGATTCCGTTCAGGAACTGGTAGCCAAATAAAGTGTCGTCTTTCCAGTGTTCCTGGATGTAGTCTGATGGGTACAGAACATGAAATTTAAAGAATATTTAATAAAACTAAACTACATTTGATTATTTAAATGGTTGTTTTCATCCTTATTCGTATAAGTATAACCTATTTTAGAGTTCTTTCCCCTGGAACAGATTTCATGTTCCAACCGAGGGGGGCTGTCGCTGTTTTGGTGTGTGGGGCTGCATCAAATACCCTTTTTAGCTCTGTTAAATTGCTGCACTAGTCCACACTTGACCGGTGGGGATCTCATTGTATCACGACTGTAACTGTTAGCTGCTCCTGCCATTCTCTAATCCCTGCTCTCCTCTCTCTGTCCCCCCCCCACACATTCCCTGTGGTGTTGGGGGTTGGAGCTGTCAGGACCTGCTTGGTCGTCGGTCTGCCAACGTTGGACCAGGTCGTCACCCGGAATCCAGTCTCCATGACGGCCAACAGCGAGTTTCCCGGTCCCATCCAACGTCTATAAAGGCGAACAATGGGTTTTGGTGTTTCAAAACCCATTGACACTGTACGACTATGTTTAGCTTGTGTTCTGCTCCTCTCTCCTACCAACCGTCTCTGGAGGAGGGGATCCCTCTCTGAATTGCTCCTCCCAAGGTTTCTTCCATTTTTTCTCCCATTGGGAGTTTTTCTGGGAGTTTTTCCTTGTCTTCCTTGAGGGTTTAGGCTGGTTGAGGGGCAGTTTTATGGGCGTATGTGAAGCCCTCTGTGACATGCTTGCGTGTAAAAAGGGCCATACAAATACATTTGATTTGATTTGATTTTGATTTGATTTAAATGGCTGTGGTGAAATAGATTGGGTGTGTTTATGTAGGAATATTAATGACTCAGGCCTGTGATAGTTCTGTACATGTAGGTCATTCCATGTTAGTGGAGCTAAAAGCTACTTTCCTCTGACACTGTAGTTAGTTACTGTGCCATGAATTAGCTCTTCATGCTCACATGTTGTAAAAATCAAGCAGACGTCTTTCATTTATTAAGTAAAAAAATGATTGATTTGCTTGACTTCACCAGAACACATGTTCTTTAGACTGTACCCTGCTTCCTTGGAATAGTATGAGTTACTTATTATCCTGCTCCCTGCAAATGATGTCCCCTTTATTTAATGATAGGACAGATGGAAAGAGACAGAAAAGCAGGGAGAGAGAGGAGAGAAAACATGCAGGCAATGACCTCAGTCGGATTTGAAACCAGGAATTAGGCTCTTACCCAGTGAGCTGACACAGTGTCCCAGCCTCACCTGATATGGGTGTGGTATGACCACTGAAAGCATTGCGGATGTCATCGATGCTCTTCCAGGGTTCCTCCAGGTTTATCAGACCCTCGAAGAACAGCTTAGCCTGGCTGAAGTATTGTACCAACAGACATTTTCAGGCCCATATTTCATAACAGAAATCAATTCAGGTTCAGTGAGGAATTATGTAAAACTTTGACCCAATAAGTTGAAGAAGCTATTTTGGTGAAAATTCTGTTTTCTATTCTGGTAAATATTCTAGTTTTGTGGATTGAGACAAAACACAAAACAAACCACACACACACACGTAGTGAAACTTACTCTAGGAAAGCTGTAGAGTAGAACTCTATCATCTTGGTGGAGGAGAATTTGACCTCTAGGGGCAGAGACGAGGGCCCCTCAGATTTCATGCAGTCAGGTAAACCTTTTTTATACAAAGCCCATCTGAAGAACAGCACAGAATGAAATGTTACGACATTCTTTGACATCAGTCATATTCAATTCATGTCTGTATGTATGCAATTATGTGAATGACCCCTCATGACCCCTCAACCTCTAAACTCTGTACCTTGACACCTATGACCTCACCTGTAGTCCCTGACCCCTGATGACCTCACCTGTAGTCCTGTGCTCTTTCCTGAAGCTCCTTCTCCCTACAGTGCTTGGCAAAATGATGGATGTCATCAGACACTTTTTTAGCTGTACAAAAAAGAAAATATTTTAGTTAACCTCCAGTTCCTCCAGTCACGTCTGTAATGTGTGTGACTGAGTGTGTGGTTAACCATCTGACCTTTGCCCTCTCTGAAGTAGTGGACCTTTTTGTCTGAGATCCACCTGTAGACGGGGAAATGTGCCATGTCTTTCTCTGGGGTCACCACTTTGACTTTGGCACAGTACCAGTCGTCAGAAGGTGTTAGAGACAGAACTTGCTTGTCCAGTTCCACCACCACCAGGTCACTCAGGGAGGTGGGGCATTCAATAGGGAATGTATACTGGGAAAGAAGAGAAAAGGAAAGAGAAAATTAGTAAAAAAAAGAAAAGAATGACAACTTTCAAACAAAGAATGACTTCACATACTGGAAAAACAAGTTAGTTAGTTAGTTTATCGTCATGTCAGATACACTGGTATCCATATGAATACACAGAACAAGGCTATTGTAACCTGCAAGTATACTACGATAATAAACAGAAGAAAAAAGCAGACATGGAGTTCTTATAGTTAATTAATAATGTAATAATATTTGAATTATACTAAGGTCGATAATAAAAATGTCACAATAAGACATGAGTCATACCCTATAACCTACACAACTGTTGTACTCCTGTTAGCACAGTTACACACACACACAATTTCATCCCTAATCAGACAGAACCAGGTCACAGTCCTTATTTTAAAATCCAGTTTAGTTGGATTCCATATCAGATGAAGTTTTATAATTGAGCAAAAACTACCCAACACAAGTAAAATTATGAGTGTGACTTCTATCCAGGTCGGACCCCCACTTTACCTCTTCTGTAAATAATCCATACAAAGGACTGGCCCTCAGACGCTCGCTCTCTCCATCCGTCCCCACCAGCTTGATGTAAACAGGATTGGATGTGCCAGAGAACAACAAGTCACCCGTAAACACGGTCACCCAGTAAGACAGCTTGGGCTTTCTGTAAAAACTAAAGTATTAGAAAAATATCTTATTATTAGAATTACAATTGATACAGGTTAATTTAGTTTGTGAAATACAACCCCTGACCCCTATGACCTTCCCTGTAGTCCCTGACCCCTATAACCTCACCTGTAGTCCCTGACCCCTATGACCTCACCTGTAGTCCCTGACCCCTATGACCTCACCTGTAGTCCCTGACCCTTATGACCTCACCTGTAGTCCATGACCCCTATGACCTCACCTGTAGTCCATGACCCCTATGACCTCACCTGTAGTCCCTGACCCCTGACCCCTATGACCTCACCTGTAGTCCATGACCCCTATGACCTCACCTGTAGTCCCTGACCCCTATGACCTCACCTGTAGTCCCTGACCCCTGACCCCTATGACCTCACCTGTCATCCTGGGCTCCTTACCTGAACATCTGGGTGCTGGACACGACCAGAGGATTGATGTCATCAAACGCTCTTTTAGCTGTACAAAGAAGAAAAAAAAATGTTCCTTTATTTTCTTAGACATTTATTTATCCTCATACCAGAGTGGGACTGTCCACCATCCACTATATAATAATAAATGACGATGCAGTGCTATCAGCTAGTGATGGCTGTTATCAACATAAGATGTATTAGTGTTAACTTATACTCTATTGTGCACAGTATCATTGCTGCACCTGGTATAATTTCTTCCAGCGGCTCCGATTTATGTTTTCCGCCATGGTTGGTCAAGAGCGCACGCCCTTTAAAAAAAAAAAAAGGACATGGAGCAGGGGACTGACAGCGACATAAGCAATCACAACATGACAGACGCTCCACTTAGCACCAACTGAGATGTTTAATTTGAAATGAATGTAGCCTACTGGCAGACTGGTTCACGTGGGTTTCCCATAGGTGTTGGAGCTCCGAAGCACCCATGGTATCGGTGCCTATGGTGTCTGCACTGGACCATGGGACCACCGTCACAGCTGTCTCCATCTCTTTCTCAGTCTCCTCATTCCCAGCATCACCTATGGCTGATTTCAAATGCAGACCAGAAAAATTAAGACAATTGCATTTGATCCACATAGGACTTTTTTTCATATAAGGCCAATAAAACAACGTTGAGCATAAATATGTATTAGTGTTTATAGTTTCTGAATTAAATTAAGAATATATAAATGCAGGGAGCTTTGAGTGCTCGATATTTATTTTCTCAGATTTTTTCTGCGCCACCCTTTTCTCCTTTTTGCTTCCTCTTCATTACTTTGGAGAAGAAACAAGTACGTAATAAACCTTCCAAACTTTGTAGGCTGTTGATTAGCTCCGATTTACTCGACTTACTACCGCTCCAACTCTAAACTCAGAAGACGAGGATGTATTGACCAATCACGGTCTGTAAAACCGATGCACAAATGTACTGTTCTAGTTTTTACCAAACTCACTCCAGTAAAACTCAAAGTTAACACGGCCGATTAAACTATTATATAGGTTTTTATATAACAAATTGTATATATATCCTTTCTTCTTTTTTAGCATTGTGCTGCGGCCGTTACTTTGACCGGCCGTTCAGAAAATCTCCTGACTCTCCAGACGGCCAATCCGACCCTGCGTCATTCATATTCTTACCTCCAGTTCCTCTAGTCATGTTTATAATGTGTGTTTGGAGTGTGTGTGTATGTGTGTGTAGCGAGCTGACCTTTCCCATCTCTGAAGTAGTGGACCTTTTTGTCTGAGATCCACCTGTAGACGGGGAAATGTGCCGTGTTCTTGTCTGGGGTCACCACTATGACCTTGGCACAGAACCAGTCATCAGGACCAACCAGAGCTGGCTTGTCCAGTTCCACCACCACCAGCTCACCCAGGGAGGTGGGGCATTCAATAGTGAATGTACAAGACTGAAGAGTGGAGAGAGAGAGAGAGAGAGAGAGAGAGAGAGAGAGAGAGAGAGAGAGAGAGAGAGAGAGAGAGTGAGAGAGACAAAAAGAGAATGTGAGAAAAAGTGGGGGAATGAGAACATGTTTGTTAAAATGTTATATGATATATATATACACATAAAGGACATTTTAACAGGTACAACTGTCCAGGTCGAGCCCTTTCCTCACCTTTTCTGTTTGGAGTCCTTCACTCGGAATCAACTCCCAACGACTCTCTCCCTTCATCCCCACCAGCTTGATGTAGACATGGTCCGATGTTCCAGAATCCAGCTGCTTGCCACTAAACACGGTCACCGAGTACGAAAACATAGTCTTTCTGGAAAACAATTGTTAGAAATTTGCAGTAATGTTTTATTTTTATTTCTAAAACTGGTTGTTCCCATCCTTGATTGTGATTGTCTATATCGCATTCCATGCCGTTGTAAAATCCAGCATAACCTCACAGGTTGTCCTCATAACATTCTTTAACATTCCATATTACTGCGCATCGAATATTTCAAATTGGAGGCGTGAACGGACGGTTGCTTCCGCGGAGTTATCCCTTACAAAATGTACGGGTTCCGGGGTTTGCGTTACAACACCCTGGAACCCGTAGCTACATTATTGACGATAATGTACTGCCTCGAGTACCTTATTGCTTAATTGAATTGTGATTGATGCAAGTTACTGTAATCTCCTTGAAATTAACAGTCTATTGGATAGAATGAACTGTCAAAAATGTCAGTAAGTTCTTCAATTAATAGACTGGATACAACTCCTTTGACCGTTTCCATGAATCTGACATTATTTAAATAATTTGCTAATGACATTAAATAAAAGAATGTTTGTCATCCTCTAAAAAGTATTACAGTAAAGAAAGTCTGTTTTGGAAATAAGTATTGGAATATTCCAATCACCCGTACCTGTTGTAGATGTGAAGATGTTCTGTTGGGTTGACTCCTGTGAAACACCTGTTGTAGATGTGAAGACGTTCAGTTGGGTTGGCTCCTGTGAAACTCCTATGTCACTACTGCCCCTTTTATATGTGAGCTAAGGTGTGACACCTCCTGATTCCATGGAAATGAAGAGGGGAGTTAACGTACGGAGGGCACCAACCGTGCTGCCACCGGCACTGAAGAGTTATTTCTCAAGAATTGAAAACAATTCCATATTATTACAAGGATTATGTTGCAAGCTAAAGAACGTATTCAGACTAAATGGGGGCAACAACTGATAGAATCTTGATAGAACTGAAGTTTCAGACTCTCGTGTGTGCAAATGACTGTAAGGCTTATTGTCATCCTGCCCCCACCTATACAAACACAGTGGGGCAAAAAGGTCAGCCACCAATTGTGCAAGTTCTCCCACTTAAAAAGATGAGAGGCCTGTAATTTTCATCATAGGTACACTTCAACTATGAGAGACGAAAATGAAAAAAAAAAATCCAGGAAATCACATTGTAATGATTTTTAAAGAATTTATTTGTAAATTACGGTGGGAAAAATAAGTATTTGGTCACCTACAAAAAAGCAAGATTTCTGGCTCTCACAGACCTGTAACTTCTTCTTTAAGAGGCTCCAATCAAAAACTTGAACTTGATCTTCTCTCCCGGCCCGTCCCTACTACTGTAAAAAAAAAAAAAAAGCCCCTACTTCCCTTTTTCTGACCCTTTCCCCGGAAGAGTGGTGTGTTGTTCAAATTTCATAAGATACTGTAAATTTGTCCCTATTCTTCCATGACCTCCAGGTCTACCTCTCCCTCTCCCTACCAATCTTCCTCCACGGGCTCCCCCTCTCTTCCTCACTCCCCCTCTCTCTCTTCCTGCAACATGGCCTTTCATTTTGATGAGGTTAGGTACACTGACCTGGTGCCTTTTTATGGTGCTTACACCTGATTGGTATGTTTACAGTTAAGCAATTTAGTGCTTGTACACCTGACGCCCGTGTTTGATCCATTCGTTCACATGTGTAGCATTTTACAAGGGAGTGTCTAAAAAAGGCAATTACAGTAACTGACAATCTCATTTTTATGTGTTTTATGTAGAAAAGTGTGTTTAGTGATTTGCAAAACACTATGTATAGTATTTTGCAAATAGTGTGAGGCTGAGAATGTGCTTATAGTTGTCCAGATCTAGGTTGTTGTTTTGCTCCTTGAATTTCAGGTTTCACTAACCGTGTACTACCTGTACTAACAGGTTGACTACAGTGGAAGAACTGACTGGTAGTGACAGTTTGGAATTGCGTCGTGGGCTATATATAATAGGGAAGGTAGGCGTGCAAATCGAATATACAATATATACAATAGAAGATGAAAAAGCCTTTACAAACCCTTTCCTCGGAAGAGATGCGTGTGCGTGTCGGCCTACGGCGGGGATGTTGGATGTCACACCCCAACCAGTTTGAGATTAACTAAACTTAAAGTGTCAGTTTCACAGATGTTATGTGTTATTGTAGAAGCTGGATAGATGTGCACTGATAAGTGTGTGAACCACTCTTTCTATTTCTCTCTCTGTCTATTATTCTCTTTTCCACGCTCTCTCTCTCTCTCTCTTTTTTCAATGCAGTAACCATACATTCTATAAAGCTACTCTGAGATGGGTCATTCCTTTTTTTCTGAATCTCTGCAGCAAAAGAAACAAAATGTGTCCATTTACGTGGTGTCAGGAAATGTTGCGCCTTCTTGAGCTGCCAAGCAGAGAGCTCTAAAAGCATACGCACAGTCTTCAACATTGAGCACAAGAGTTTTAGATTCTTCTTTTGAGGGTGATGCCTCCCACTTTGATTTATTTCCGGTCTGGTCTTTAAGCCCTAGCCAGCCATCAGCGGCCTGTCTTACCCAAGCAACAACATTCACCAGCCTGGTCAAGCAAAAATCAGATTTTTGACGGCTGAGCTGGAAAATCCTACTCTCAGCGCAACTTCACCCTGTCTCATTTCTGGATCAGTTTCCGAGTCTTCAGCTTTGTTGTGTTCCTGGGTGGTGACCCCTCGGCATCTCTTCACTTGACCTCGTCATTACTGCTGAAAAGGCCTTCCTCTGCATCTTACTGATGTTGCCCCTGGCGTCAGACGAGGTAGCGTCTATCTCCGATATTAGTTTATTTGCGCGCTGCTCTGTGGAGGCTACTTCTAAGGAATTACAAAAAAGAACGTTTTGAATTATAACAAGGATATTGAAAATGGACCACGTCGTAAATGTTGTGTTCCAGGCTGTACAGGGAAGGCTAACACTCATAGTCTTCCCAAGGAGCCAAACATTCGACAGGCATGGCTGCTGTTGTCTATGAGAAGATCCCGGCGAAGTTCGACACTCAATCATTCATTTGCTCTGAACATTTCACCCAAGACAGTTTTGACAACTTTGGACAATTTCAAGCAGGATTTGCTAAGAAGCTGAACCTGGAAAGAGGTGCTGTTCCGACCGTATGCTCATTGCAACTGCAAGCTGTAAGAACAGTATGATTTTGTCGCTAACAGTTATTAGCAATGTTAACGTCTCCTGTATCTAGCATAGGTAGAATGCTAAATACGTTTCTAAACACATCAAATGACTCTAGCTAGACTAGCTGTAGTCGGCATTAGAAGGGAAGCTTCCGAAAAAATAGCCAGAAAATGAATGGCAGTCTGGCCTATTGCTAACACCTGTCTAGATTATCAATTTGAAAGAACTGGAGAAAGGCAGGTGCTAGATGCAGGATACGTTAGCATTGCTAATAACTGTTACCGACAACATCATACTACAGTTTGAGGTTGTGATGAACGTAAGGTCGGAAGGCACCTCTTTTCAGCAACAGCTTCATAGCAAATCCTGCTTTACATTGTCCCAGGTTTTCAGAACCGTCCTTGGTGAAATGGTTCGTGTAAATGTGTCGAGGGTCAAACTGCACAGGGATCTTTTACGCTACAGTATAGACAAACATCAGCCATGCCCGTCTAGTCAATGTTAGCTAGACTCTAGCACATCTACTTTTTATTAACGCTGATTTGCAAGGAATACAATAACAGCTAGGTTAGGTAGCGAAAACACCTAGACTGTATGCATGTAAACTAGTTTAGCTTGCTAACGCAAGAGCATAGGTAGAATGTGT
The DNA here is from genome assembly GCF_021917145.1 of Hypomesus transpacificus. Classification (NCBI taxonomy): domain Eukaryota; kingdom Metazoa; phylum Chordata; class Actinopteri; order Osmeriformes; family Osmeridae; genus Hypomesus; species Hypomesus transpacificus. Next base: position 14,770,830 of record NC_061081.1, on the reverse strand, counting down.
GATGATTTAGCCTCTTTTATTGGCAATGGGGCTAACGTTGTTTCATGTTCCTGACTGTGTTTCATCCAAATAAATAACCTGTGTTATGTAAATCTATAATTCACGATGCATGTTTGTCCAGATCTTTGTCAGGTTTATTTTTCAGCAAGATATCTAGAGCTAGCTAGTTTGGTTGCTAAGCTGTAGCCTAACGTTCTACCCACCTAAATCAATCCAGTTTGCTTCGACAACAGAAGTGGAAACAAGTAACGTTATCATTTCAAATGATATGTAGTCAATCTGTTGAAGACAGTGTCGTGTAGACACAATATATTTATTTGCGCGTTTTTGTTTCACGTCTCCACCTTCGGTTTTTCAGTGAGTGCTGATGTTGGCCGTGTTGCATTTTTGCTCCCCAGCTTCACTCGTTGAAAACCAACCAATCACCGCGCAGCTTATCTAAATATTAATGAGCATACCATAAAAGAAGAAAAGCTAGTGTTTTTTCCCGGGAACATTTCAGAGGATCTATCAGGGGCATAGAACAGCACCCGGGCCATTTTCAACCCAACCAATGTTACATACCCTATTCGGAGACCTTAAGGAACTTGTGAAATACCCCAAAAATCCAGTCAATCGCCCCTTTAAATCCAGTTTAGTTCAATTCCATATCAAATCTTTTATTGAGCTGCAAACAAAGTTTTTGCTCTGCTTTGGATCAAAATATCAGCATGCGGTTTCATCCATGTACAAATCATATTCACTTTTGTAATGTATTGTCTCACTGAAAACCTTAATCCAACGTTACTGATGAGGTCAGGCAGGAACCAACAGGAGCATATTCTGACACAACCAACATGCTATTACCATCCTAATCACATCTAAACCCAGAGCAGGTACCAGATGCTGATGCAGGATGAGGTGCCTGTCTGCTGTCTAAAGGGCCACACTGTTCTCCATCTGCTCAGGATCCAGGTATGTGTATAGTTAGGGAACCTCCAGACCGAAGTTCCTGGTCTTGACAGATTCACTGAAGGTCTTCAGCTCTGCTTGGAATCCCTTTATCAGCCTGCAGGGGGCGTCCTCACTGAAGTGCTCATGTGGGTATTCACCAAGAGGGACCTGGCCAGGACGTGAAGAATATGTCAGATATGGATAATCATCTGTCTCACAAGACAGATAACCCTAACCCAAGACCGGTGTCAGTTCACCTGACAGGGACTGGTGGAGTCTATGTTAAACTTACAAAGTCACTGGACTGTTTGCTGAGTAGCCATAGAGTGGCCATGCCATGCACCGTGGTGTTGACGTCTGGCAAAGTCTGCAGCATGGTGCTCTCAGAACTCTGCCCCTTAGTGGTGGGAGGAGGCAGTTGCAGGGAGATCGGGGCGTTGAGCGGCCAACCGCCATAGTCGAACTTCAAAGAGGGGAAACAACTCATTTTTATTACCAGGTTGATGTTAAATCACTACAGAGGAAAAACTGACTGATAGTGACAGTTTGGAATTGCTTTCAATCTTCAGTTCAAACTTCACTTACAGTTTACATAGAATCCTACCTGTCCACTGTTGACAGCAGAGTGCTGGGCGGAGCCTGTAAAGATCACCATGGTGACAAACTTGACAAGTTCCCCCAAAGTCTCAAAATATTGAGGGATTCCTGGAAAGGGAAGAGGCATAGGAAGAAAGGCAAAGAACGCTTTCATTGAATGTTATAGAGCCTGAAAGAGACATACACATTTTTTAACCACAAAAATATAAATACAAAAGAATTATAACAGGCAGAAAAATCTATGTGACAAAGAGAACTAGAGAGCATACAATTTCTGGGGAAATTGTGAGGGTGTGCTTGCGCCTTGCGGCTGCCCCAGCTGTCCATAGTCTCCTGGTGTTTAAATATTTCAAAAAGCATTTAAGTGTATGACTGCAGTTCTGACCATTAGGTTACCTTGATAATTATTGTGTAAAAATTACATGTATCACTCAGATGAAGGAGTGGTGTTACTAGTTGGTTGGAAGAGAAGGAGGCCCAATATAGCTCATGAAGATGCAGCGCTATAGGAAACTTTACAAAGTAAATTGTAATCAGATATAAACAACTTGTTGGTTGCCCAACAAGAGTAGGATACAGCATCTGCTTCTTCAACTCCTTAGCACCTGTTGCACCTGGTTATGAGGTTATAGGCTATGGGACGTCTAATATTGCATTTGTCTAATTATGTGTAGGACCGTGTTTCTCAAGTGGTAGGACATATTGATTCATAAAAGCATCTGAATGTATCAACATCAATATATTAATGTTTTCTGTTATTTTAAAGCAAGCTCAGAGACGTATGAATGTAGAGTTGCTCGCTATATAGAGTAGCCTACCGGACACCGTGAGCTGAGCTTGCAATGGAGCCTACTTGACGCAGCTTTTTATGACACACTTCAAAGATGGTATCATTTAACTCTGTAAGACCCCATGGTTGTAAAATTACAACGGCACTTTTAATGGTCTAATTGCTCTTTTACATTTTGGGTGGCTCTTAAAAGAGCCGTTGTTGTGTGTGCTGTAGCTAGCACAGGAGTTGTCGGAGACCGTCTTGGATGTTTCCCAAGAACACATTGTTTCCAACGTGATCGAGGTGGACACCGTCGGGTCGGTACATCCACACGAAACCGTGTTGTATTTGGGGCTGCTGAATGCTCCCCATCCCACGGTCGGCCAGGAAGCCAGACACCGCTGCGTTGACTCGACGTCTTGCCCTGTCGATACCAGAAGCGCTGGCGCTCCTCTGATACCTCCAGACGCAGCGTTCCAGGATATCCAAAAACACCAGCAGAGTGCTTGGGAACATCTCCATGATGGCCCCCAGGTCTCGCTTCATCCGCCTCGTCAGGTCTAGCCCGGTCACTTGGCTGAGGTCGTTTCCCCCGACGTGGAGCACCATTATGTCCGGGCTGGGAAGCATGCCACGCTTCTCACGGAGCTTAGGCACGAGGTCTGCCCACCTCATGCCCCTCACCCCTACCCATTCAATATGGCACTCCAGTGCAAGGTCGGGGTAAAGTCCGACCTCCTCCGCGTGCCGCACAAGCCAGTAGACAAACGAGCTGCCAACAATCCAGACGTGGGGACGACTTCGGTTTTCCATGGTGTGATATGATCCAACCATGGGTGTAGATTTAGGGGGGGACGCTAGGTACTTGTCCCCACCAACATTTGAAAATGACAAAATTGTCCCCACCAATATTTTAGCGAATTGTGCTGCTATTTGGATCGATTCTGACGGCCAGGACGCGACAGTACAGGAAACGCCATAATTTGATTTTCATAAAACCCGAAAGGGAAGGGTTATCTGACACGCGACTTGCACGGGAAGAAGCACATGCTACTTTGCTTGCTTGCACTGGCAGTCGCAGACAAGCTAGCGGGTGTGTCGGCGACAACGGTACAGCTAACTTACCAGGGCTGTCTGCCAACAATACATACATCAAAGGCCAGAATAACAACATTTTCATATTCCCTTTGCCCTTTAGCATGTCCATGTTTGCCCCTTTTTGTGCTTTGTAGATCAGATATGCCTCCACCCAAGAAGAAGAAAGTGGACATACGAAGATTTTTCAAAAAGCTGTGTAAGTTAGGCTAAATAACTAGGTGATATTATATGTTACCCAGGATATTGTTACAGCTAAACCTAGCCAACCATTTTGTATGCAGGAAAGACAGCATGAAAACACTCCAGATGTAGAGCAGGCTGAGGAAACAGCATCAGGGTTTCAGGTGAGGTTTATGATAATAAAACATTTTGTTGTTCAGCATCACAGTCTCATCATCACAGTCTCTTTTTTTGGAGAGTGCATTTTTTAGATTATACAGTTATACTAGCTCTTTACGGATAGTTTACAGAATGGCATCTCGATTTGCGCTCCGGGGGGTGGGGGGGGGGGGGGGGGGGGGGGGGGGGTTGATGGGTAAAAAAACCGTGACGTTACATTAGCATAGCCAGCGCGTTCATGTGTTCTGGGGGAGTGGCTTTGTAGGGAAGTGGTGAGATATTTTGGTTTGAATCCTTCAAACTCTTGCCAAAATTCACAAAACCTAGGTTGCATCTTGCCTAGGTTCACAAAACGTGCCAACCCTGCCTTTAACTATGGTGCTCTGAACTGTGTTACCTGAGCTGGCCCTGGACAGGAATCCATGCTTGAAGATATCCTTGATCCAGTTCTGCAGCTCAGAGTCTTTCTGGACATCCCAGTCTGACTTGTAGTGATGACCGATCACTCCCTGGACAAACCTACTCACAAGCACAAAACACGTAAAGCCAAGGTCTGAATGCACCTCTCATCTGCTGTTTGTAAATGTTAACAGTTGTTCCTGTGGATCAAATCCTACAGCCACATACACACCTGTGGATCACATCCCACAGTCTGAGCCCGTCATCTCTGTAGTAGAAGTTGGGGATGGATTCCATATGTCGTGCAGCGATGTCCTCCGGCAGACAGAGGGAGCTGTAGGTCAGAGAGGACACCGCTCTCCGCAGGATGGTGAACATTCCCTCTCCACCCGACGCTGAATACTAGACCGAAAATTCGAAGAAATTGATTGTTTTCTACAGATTTAACCTTTTTTTCCACATAATTGGAATATGTCTAAGTTTGTTGCATTGTGTATAGTAACAGTACAATGTTCTTGCCTGAGTGAAAACTCCGAATTTTGATATCAGCAGAGTTCTGGCAAGGGCGTTGATTTGAAGGGTGTAGCGGGTATGGGGAATGAGTAGAACAAATCATTTAATAAATATTAAAACTAGTGGAGATTAATTGTGTTCACATTTTGCCTTTTGGTATAGCAAACAATGTCTTACAAACCAACCTGATATTGGTAGTAAAGTTTCATGTAACAATTATCACATTATGGAGGACATTTCCTCCAACCTGCTGACCTTGTAGAGGGGGTGCACCATGGGAAGGTTGCGCAGCAAGGCCACAGCAAACACCTCGCTGAGGAGGTGGGTACGCAGCAGGTGGGCGTTCAACTCGTGCTCATTAAAGTGAGCGCTCCTCACGAAGATCTTGGCCAACAGCCAGTCGTACTCTGAGTCAGTGGGGAAGAAGATGGGGTTGTCCTCTCCCGGCTTCTGCTTCAACTGTGGAGAGGAGAGACAAGAGGTCAGGCACAAACTGGAGAGGAGAGACAAGAGGTCAGGCACAAACTGTGGAGAGGAGACACAAGAGGTCAGGCACAAACTGTGGAGAGGAGAGACAAGATGTCAGGCACAAACTGTGGAGAGGAGAGACTACAGGTCAGGCACAAAGAAAAAGTCTTTTTTTTTCCATAGGAAGATATATACTCACATAGACAGTCAGTAAAGAAAACATAGTTCCCAACATGATGGGACTATCTCAATTGTTTCATCTGACGCCTTGGACTTCAGGTATTATCAGATTACCTGGATGGCGATGGGTATCAGTTTGTCGTCTGGAGTCTTCTGGAGCAGAACAAGAGGAGCCGTAAGGTACTGCTGTTTCCCGTTGATCACGTTAGCGGTCACTCCATCCAACTGTTTGTAGTCCACCAGGTAGATGTTCCCCTTCTGTTGGAGAGGGGGGAAAACTTGCTGAATGAATGGAATCTCAACAACATCTTAGAGGGACTTGGTTGGAGTTTCTCGTCTAAAGGATATGTTGTGTTACATAACATAGGAAGTACAGTACCTTGATTTCGTCAGTTAGGCTACTTGCTCCATGCAGGGAGGCCCTGATCATGTTGTCGGTGACGTGGAAATTCTTTGGTAGCTTGAGGCACTTTTCGATGATCGTGGGGTTGACTCCGTTCAGGAACTGGTAGCCAAATAAAGTGTCGTCTTTCCAGTGTTTCTGGACGTAGTCTGATGGGTACAGAACATGACATTGAAAGAATATTTAATTAAACTAAACAACGTTAGATTATTGAAATGGCTGTGGTAAAACAGGTTGGGTCTGGATGGATGAAAAGTATCCATTTGAATACATTTGATTTTGCGGCGATACAGTTAGACTATACACTGGTGCCTCTATGATTCCAAAACATTGTTTGTTGAATTGCAAGTTGTTAGAACCGATGCATAGCCACGGTTACCAACAACAGGAGAACATTTGAAAGTAAGTATTTAGTCAAACTGAACCAGCTCGTCTTGCTTACATGTTGTGAAAATCAAGCAGACGTCTTTCATTAATTAAATAGAAAGAAAGATAGTTTTTCCCCTTTATTTAATGATAGGACAGTTGGAGAGAGACAGAAAAGCAGGGAGAGAGAGAGAGAGAGAGAGAGAGAGAGCGAGAGAGAGAGAGAAGAGGGAAAACATGCAGAAAATGACCTCAGGTCGGATTGAAACCAGGAATTAGTCTCTTACCCAGTAAGCTAACAGTGTCACAGTCTCACCTGATATGGGTGTGTGATGACCACTGAAAGCTTTGCGGATGTCATCGATGCTCTTCCAGGGTTCCTCCAGGTTTCTCAGACCCTTGAAGTACAGCTCAGCCTGGCTGAATTGTTGCAACAACACAGATAGTAGGTCCATATTTTACAACATAAATCAATTCATCTTCAGTGAAGTAAAAATTTAACCCAAGTAGCTGAAGAAGCGGGAAATTCTGTTCTTTATTCTGGTACAGTAAATATTCTAGTGTTGTAGATTGAGACAAAACACAAATCACACAAACACAAACACACAGTGAAACTTACTCTGTAACAGCTGTTAAGAGGAACTGTGTTTCCTTGGTGAAGGAGAATCGGACCTCGAAGGGCAGAGACAGGGGGCACTTAGATTTCATGCTGTGAGGTAAACCACCTGCATGCTCATCCCATCTGAAGAACAGCACAGAATGAAACGTTATGACATGCTATGACATCAGTCATGTTCAATTCATGTCTGTATGTATGCAGAGTGAATGACCCCTCATGGCCAACCTTTAAACTCTGAACCTTGACCCTGATAACCTCACCTGTAGTCCATGACCCCTGACCCCTATGACCTCACATGTAGTCCTGGGCTCTATCCTGGAGCTCCTTCTCCCTATGGGACTTGGCCAGGCGATGGATTTTGTCCTCAATGTCGTCCTCAACCGCTCTTTTAGCTGTGCAAAGAAGAAAATATTTGAGTTAACCTCCAGTTCCTCCAGTCATGTCTGTAATGCGTGTGGTGTGTTGTGTGTGACTGTGTGTAACCATCTAACCTTTGCCCTCTCTGAATTCATGGACCTTGTTAGCTGGGATCCACCTGTAGCAGGGGAAATGTGCCGTGTGATTCTCTGGGGTCACCACTGTGACTTTGGCACAGAACCAGTCGTCAGGAAGTTTCCCAGTCTTCAGTTCCAGAAACACCAGCTCACCCAGGGAGGTTGGCATATCAATATCTAATGAATTGGCGGGAAAAACAGAGAAAGTGAAAAGGAATGTGCAGGTCAAATAAGTTTTGTTTTTAAGGAATGACAACTTTGAAACGAATGGGACAACTTTCAAACAAAGAATGACTTCACATACTGGAAAAGATTAGTTAGTTAGTTAGTTTATCTGTCAGATACACTGGTATCCATATGCATTCACAGAACAAGGTCATTGTTAACTGCAAGTAGACTACAATAATAAACAGAAGAAAAAAGCAGACATTAAGTTCTCATATTTAATTAATAATGTAATTATATTTTAATTATACGAAGGTTGATAATATTATAGGTCAAAATAAGACATGAGTCATCACCTATAACCTACACAACTGTTGTACTCCTGTTAGCACAGTTACACTCACAAACACACACACACAATTTAATCCCTAATCACACAAAACCAGGTGAGGTCACAATCCTAATTTTAAAATCCAGTTTAGTTGAGTTTTATCATTGAGAAAAAACTACCCAACACAAGTAAAATTATGAAAGTGCGACTTTAATCCAGGTTGGACCCGTTCTTTACCTTTTGTCCTCGAAAAAATCCTAAGAAAGAATTGGCCGACAGCCAACCGCTCTTTCCCTTGGTCCCCACCAGCTTGATGTAAATCCAGTTGGATGTGCCAGCTAACCTCAAATCACCCGTATGCACAGTCACCCTGTAAGACGCCTTGGTCGTTCTGTAAAAAATAAAGTAGTAAAAAAATATTAATTTATTCAAAATATCATTGATACAGGTTAATTTAATTTGTGGAATATTCCAATCACCCGTACCCATTGTTGATCTGAAGATGTTCAGTTCGTTTGGCTCCCGTCAAACACCTGTAGTAGATGGGATGATGTTCAGTTGGGGTGGCTCCAGTGAAACACATATTTACTGCCCTCTAGTCCCTGACCCCTATGACCTCAACTGTAGTCCCTGACCCATGACTTCTATGACCTCACCTGTAGTCCCTGACCCCTGACCCCTATGACATTAGGTGCGTTCGACATGTACTGCGGCTGCATGAAACGACCTGCGAGAGTAGCCTCTTGCAGTCGGGGAGGAGTTGAAAACGGCGCTGTGAAGTCGGACATTTCAGCTTCTCGTGGTTTGCTGCGTTGATGTCAGTCACGGCCGATCAAGCGCTGTTTGCTTACTTTACTTTATTTATAATTTAACTTGGTCTTTCCGTTAGTGAAGTGGCTGACTAAAACCTTTTCTTCAACACATTTTTAATTCAATTAAGCTTTTTTAAGCGTTGGCGAAACTGAAGGTGTCCGAATATTCCAAAACACGCGTCAAAGTTGTCGTATGTGAGTCTGGCCAATCATGAAATAGCTGTGTTGTCACTTGAACCCGTGCAGTTGCTCTTAAGAAAATGCACTCGGCTACACAGCCGGCAGTTCTCGAATCGATCTCACGGTACTTTGATGGCGACGTCACAGTGACGTGTCCTCGGCGCCGTCTCAAGTCGGACAAAAAGTCTAACCAGAATGCACTTTTTCAAGTCAGCCGCCTGCAGCCGGCTGCAGCGCCGCATTAAGTCGGGTCATGTCGAACGCACCTATTAACTGTAGTCCCTGACCCCTGACCTCTATGACCTCTATGACCTCACCTGTAGTCCCTGACCCCTGACCCCTATGACCTCACCTGTAGTCCCTGACCCCTGACCCCTATGACCTCACCTGTAGTCCTGGGCTCTTTCCTTGAGCTTCTCCTCCCTATAGGACTTGACCAGAGGATCAACGTCATCAAACTCTTTTTTAGCTGTACAAAGAACAAAAAATATATTTTTCCTTTATATTCTTATACATTTATTTATTATCATACATATTCTTATCTCCGGTTCCTCCAGTCATGTTTATAATGGCCGGGTTTCCCAGATTCGTTAAGAAGCTCTTAGCGTTAAGAGCTTCTTAGGAGCCTTCTAAGAACGCTCTAGAATGCTCTTAGAACGCTCCTAAGAAGCTCTTAGCGTTAAGAATCTGGGAAACCCGGCCAATGTGTGTTTAGAGTGTGTGTGTGTGTGTTTAGAGTGTGTGTGTGTGTGTTTAGAGTGTGTGTGTGTGTGTTTAGAGTGTGTGTGTAGCGAGCTGACCTTTTTCCTCTCTGAAGTAGTGGACCTTGTCGTCTGAGAGCCAGGGGAAATGTGCCGTGTCCTCCTCTGGGGTCACCACTGTGACTTTGGCACAGAACCAGTCGTCAGGAACAACCAGAGCTGGCTTGTCCAGTTCCACCATCACCAGCTCACCCAGGGAGGTGGAGCATTCAATAGTGAATGTACAAGACTGAGGAGTGAGAGAGAGAGAGAGAGAGAGAGAGAGAGAGAGAGAGAGAGAGAGAGAGAGAGAGAGAGAGAGAGAGACAAAAAGAGAAAGTGGGCGAGAGGGGGGAGGGGGGAATGAGAAAATGTTTGCCTCAAGGCAGTTAAAATGTTTGGTTTTTATATATATTTGGGACAACTTTAACAGGTACAATTCTCCAGGTCGGACCCTTGCCCTTGTAATATTAGTATTTTTTTGTATGTTTATATTGTAAATTACGGCAACTTATATTTTATTTTATTGTATATTTTATTTTAATTCTTATTCCACTTAGTATTGCTAGTTTATGTACCCCTAGTATAGTTAGACCACATATTTAAACTTAAGATTCCTATATAATCAATGTATGCACCTTCCTGCCAAAGCAAATTCCTTGTCTGTCCAAACTTTCATGGCGAATCAATCCCAAATCTGATTCTGATTGCCTTACCTTTTCTGTTTGGAGTCCTTCACTCGGAATCAACTTCAGACGACTCTCTCCCTTCATCCCCACCAGCTTGATGTAGACATGGTCCGATGTTCCAGAATCCAGCAGCTTGCCACTAAACACGGTCACCGAGTACGAAAACATAGTCTTTCTGGAAAACAATTGTTAGCATTAATGTTTCATTTTTATTTGAATTGTGATTGATGCAAGTTAATCTCCTTGAAATTAACAATGCCTAATGGATGGAACGAACTGTCGAAAATGTCAGTAAGTTTTTTAATTAACAGGCTGGATACAACTCATTTGACCATTTCCATGAATCTGACATATGATTCTAATAATCTGCTAATGACGTTAAATAAATAAAAAAGTGTTGTCTTCCTCTAAGAAATATTAAAGATAGTCTGTTTTTATTTTGAAATAAGTATTGGAATATTCCAATGACCTGTACCTGTTGTCGATGTGAAGATATTCAGTTGGGTTGGCTCCTGTGAAACACCTGTTGTAGATGTGAAGATGTTCAGTTGGGTTGGATACTGTGAAACACCTATTTCACTACAGCCCCTTTTATATGTGTGCAAAGATGGCACCTCCAGATTCCATGGAAATATTAATAGATAGTGTTAAAGTGAACTTGATTGTGTAAAGTGTAAAGGTTAGGACACAAGTTATGACTCAAGAATGGAGTGAGAGAGAGAGAGAAACAGAGAAAGTAGAGAGAGAGAGAGAGAGAGAGAGAGAGAGAGAGAGAGAGAGAGAGAGAGAGAGAGAGAGAGAGAGAGAGAGAGAATGTGAAAGAAAGTAAAGAGCGAGAGAGTGATTGAGTAAAGAGCAGGGCTCTCAAGTTTGATAAGTCAAGTCAGTTTTATTCATAGAGCACATTTAAAAACAGCCAATGCCGACCAAAGTGCTGTACAAAATCATCAAATAGGGCAGAACTGGTTTGATGATCTAAGGGGCCTGGAGGTGCAAAACAACATGAGAAGATCTGCATACAATGGAGCCAATCCATGTCAAGCCCTCTTAGCCCGAGAAATATTCACGCTAGGTCCCTTCATTTGTCAGGTAGGTTTAGGCTAAGATATCAGCAAAATACATAATTGATAAGCTATAGGCTACAATTTAATAGTAGACTACACAATATTATTTTATGGGGTTAAATAATATAACATTGTGATTGTATCAAATTATTAATCAATAGTGGTAGCCTTAATTTTTCTGGCAACCTATGATACTCAAAAGAAACATCATGGGTGTAAAAGCACAGGCCATGTCAAGCTTTATAAACAAGTAAAAACACCTAAAATCAATTCTATATTTGATAAAAAAAAGGTTGCCATTAGATTATCATACCTGGGGGTGGGTGGGGGTCAGGGGGGGTGGCGGGCGCGGGGGGGGACGGGGGACAGAAGGGTACAATTTAAGAAGCCCCTTCTGTTCCTCACTCAAAATTGAATTGTCCTTATCAACTTTTTTTTTATTGACAAAAAAAAAGTGCAGTGGTCTGTCCATAGCAGTTTTTTCTCCAGAGCTGTATATATAAAAAAGGGATTTACAGGTATTTTCTGAGGAAAAACAAATAAGGCACTTCACCACAAAATACCTGATTCATTATCAGGTGTGGGACCACCTAGTATTGTTCACTTTTTTAAATTTTTTTTATAACCTTTATTTAACCAGATAAAACGCCCATTGAGATCAAGACCTCTTTCACAAGGGTGACCTGGCCAAGAAGGGCAGCAGCGCACGTCATAGTGGTCAAAACAGACAAACAACAACATAATACTTTGGACCATGAACTGTGACTTGTGACTATATACTGTACCTTGATGGACCTTAAATATATCACAGACTATTATCACAGTTATGACGCCTATTATTACTTATTTAGCATAAACAATAATTTCCTATTCCAAATCTGACATTCCAAAGATGTTTGCTAAGATAAAAAGCCAATAAAATCCCATTTTAGTTGACTTGGTTTAAGTTTTTCCACAGAAAGAAAACACTGTTAATAAGCAACTTGCAGATCCTTATGGGTGTTCCTTACTCACAGGATGTGTGTGTGTGTGTATGCATGTATTTATCTAACAGGGAGCACGATAATAAGTAACTCGTACTATTCCAAGGAAGCAGGGTGCAATCTAAAGAATGTGTTCTGGTGAAATCAAGAAAATCATAAATTTTCAGGCAAAATGAGTTCAACTGACTCAGAGAATCCTTAAAATTTCAGACTCTGATAGTTCAGCAAATGACAGCGACAAACACAAACATTTGTGAAATTTATATTTATTGAGCTGCAAAATAAGTCTTAATCTCTAATTAAAATGTTATTTGGATAAACATCAAACATCAACATTGTGTTTACATTTATGTATATTTAAGCAGGATGAGGCCATGGTCCCTGTCTGCTGTCTAAATAGCCACACTGTTCTCCACCAGCTCAGGATCCAGGTATGTGTAGGGAACCTCCAGACTGGAGTTCCTGGTCTTGACAGACTCACTGAAGGTCTTCAGCTCTGCTTGAAATCCCTTTATCAGCCTGCAGGGGGCGTCCTCACTGAAGTGCTCCTCTGGGTATTTACCAAGAGAGACCTGGCCACGACATCATAAAAATATTAGGTTCAGAACTGGGCGGAAATGAAAATAGTTTGTTTCTAACATATTCTGCAGGTTTTTAATTTATGAAAACACAAACCAAAGGATTAACATCCTAACTGTAATAAAATGTATTGTGGGCTGTAGCTATTCCAGCTATCCTACAAATTACATCATTCATTTAGCAGACACTTTTACCCAAAACGATGTACAAATCAAGAAATCAGGAGATCAAGAATCTACCAGTATTTCAGTGGTCAAGTAACAATCTGTATTTAGCAGCCACATCGCAAAGTAACTAGTCTTCTTCTTCCGGACTTACAAAGTCAGTGGACTGCTTGCTGAGCAGCCACATGGTGGACATGCCCTGGACGGTGGTGTTGACGTCCGGCAGGGTTCTGAACAGGAGGGCTTCGTTGCACTGTCCTTTACCGCTGGGGGGCGGGAGCTGCAGGGTGATGGGCGTGTTTGGCATCCAACCACCATAGTCGAACTGGGACAAAGAAACATGTCAGGATTCAGTCATCGGTTTCCAGGAATTGATGGGTTATAGAGCGTGGTACACCAGTCTATTCATTCATATCGCTCTTCCATAGGACCATGGAATGCAAGGTTTACAACACCAGTTTTGAGGTGTGTTGTGTTAAATTGCTGTGATGCTGTGCAGGGGCGGAGGTTTGTTTTCAAACCCCTTCTTTTAATAACAGATTTTCATACTAAAAACTGTGTGTGTCAAGGTGGGGGACACACAGATTTGACATTTTCAAAAAGTGGGTGGGACCTGTCTACCTGTCTGTCTACCTGTCTGTGTATCTGTCTACCTGTCTGTCTACCTGTCTGTCTACCTGTCTGTGTATCTGTCTACCTGTCTGTCTACCTGTCTGTGTATCTGTCTACCTGTCTGTCTACCTGTCTACCTGTCTGTCTACCTGTCTGTGTATCTGTCTGTGTATCTGTCTACCTGTCCACTGTTGACAGCAGAGTGCTGTGCTGAGCCGGTGAAGATCGCCACGGTGACGATCTTGACGAGTTCCTTTACAGTGTCCAAAGACTGGGGAACTCCTGCACATAGACACATAACAAGACAAAACACAGTCTATCATTAATATTCATCCTTAACACAGTCCATCATTAATATTCATCCTTAACACAGTCCATCATTAATATTCATCCTTAACACAGTCCATCATTAATATTCATCCTTACGGCTCAATCACTGATTAATCTGAAAATGAGACTGTAAGACATTATTCATGTGTGAAAGGAAAGATTTTTGCTAAAATCAAAAGATGAAGGTAGTGTACGCTGGTCTTTCATTTAGATTTGTATCCGGATGTGTATTCTAAAGTGAAATTAATAGTTAAATTCATTAAATTAATGATGAACAAGATACCCTGAACTGTGTTACCTGAGCTGGCCCTGGACAGGAATCCATGGATGAAGATATCCTTGATCCAGTTCTGCAGCTCAGAGTCCTGCTGGACGTCAGAGTCTGACTTGTAGTAGTGACCGATTACTCCCTGGACAAGCCTATGAACAACCACACGCACATGAGTAAGAAACAGAAAACAGAAAACACACAGCAACATACACACCTGTGGATCACATCCCACAGCAACAGACACACCTGTGGATCACATCCCACAGCAACATACACATCTGTGGATCACATCCCACAGCAACATACACACCTGTAGATCACATCTCACAGCAACATACACACCTGTGGATCACATCCCACAGCAACATACACACCTGTAGATCACATCCCACAGCAACATACACACCTGTGGATCACATCCCACAGCAACATACACACCTGTGGATCACATCCCACAGCAACATACACACCTTTGGATCACAGCCCACAACAACATACACACCTGTGGATCACATCACACAGCAACATACACACCTGTGTATCACATCCCACAGCAACATACACACCTGTGGATCACATCCCACAGCAACATACACACCTGTGGATTCTATTGGACAGCAACATACACACCTGTGGATTCTATTGGACAGCAACATACACACCTGTGGATCACATCCCACAGCAACATACACACCTGTGGATCACATCCCACAGCAACATACACACCTGTGGATTCTATTGGACAGCAACATACACACCTGTGAATCATATCCCACAGTCTGAGCCCGTCGTCTCTGTAGTAGAAGTTGGGGATGGATTCCAGACCTCGTGCAGCGATGTCCTCCGGCAGACAGAGGGAGCTGTAGGTCAGAGAGGACAGCGCTCTCCGCAGGATGGTGAACATTCCCTCTCCACCCGACGCCGCAAACTAGACATTCATAAGAACTAGGAAGTTATTCAGACTAGCAAACAAACTTGGGCAACCCTGAACATGAATGTTATATTAACTACCATGTATCTACATATGTATATACAGTACACATAATACCTAACGTAACAACCTTAGTTATACCACAAGGGGTAACATCCACTTATCCCAACATCCACTTATCCCTTACACCCATCCCCCATATTGTTATATACCGCTAACACTTGACACTATGTCATTGCATTGCAATACTTTTTACTTTAGCGACAACTTTTTACTAAGAAGCTACCATGCAGAAAGCCAACAAGAGCAAAAAGTTATGAAAAAAAGCTTTGAAAGGTTGAAAAAAATAATTTTGAAAAAGGTTTCTAAGAAACGTTAAACTTTAAACACAAATGTTTTTGTGTCGTGTTGTGCGTAAATGAACAGTTTCAAAAGGTTTAATATTTTTTTTTGAGAAAAAACAAAACTGGTAAAGTTGCGAAAGGTTGGAAAGAAAGAAGAAAAAAGTTTTGGAAAAAACGTTCAGAGAAGAAAAGTTTGGAAAAAAAAAATTTGAACTAAAAGTGTAGAAAGGTTTTTTCTTCTTCAAAGGTTGAATTTTTTTCATAATTTTGCATGCATGAAATCATTGGTGAGTACTTGATGACGACTCTAATATACTCTACTATACTCTGTTGTACTCTGCTTTGCTTTTCTCTGTTTAAGGCTTCTCTGTTCTATCCCTGTTCTCCTCTCCTTTTTTTTTTTTTTGACAGTTTATCTCCTTGCACTGTATATGTGAAAAATTTTCTCCAAAAAAGTTTTGAAAGGTTGAAAAAATGAGACAGAGGGAGTTAGCGATGTCGACATGACTGAGAATTGAGACATTCCTGATCACCCATGGCCATATGGCAAAAAAACAAAAAAAAATGTCAGGAAGTGGTCCGAAATTGTTGGTGTCAAAAAAGGATTATAGCCGAATGCGCTGCTTGTATATAGTGTATTTTTGTATTAATCTATTAAAATGCTGTAAGGTCCAACAGGTCGTAGTAGTGGCTACTTTTTACTTATCCCTTGTGCTGCTTCGGGTCACATGACCCAAAGGTTCATAACGAACCATCGTTGTGTTTACCCAATTTTACCCAATACAAAAACAAATAAAAATAATATTCTTTTAACCTTCGCAATGTTGGGGGTCTGAGATAGCCAAACAGTTAAAAGAAAATGCTTCACTTTGTTTTTGTATGCGGTAAAGTTGTCGCAATACGATGGTGGGTCACAATGACTGATGGGTCAGAATTGCCCGAAGATAACACAAGGGTTAAGTATATGTCTGAACCCACACTTCTTTAACCTGATTCTTTTTAAAAATTAGTATCTGTAGCTACTTGTACTTGAGTGAAGGATGTGTGTACTTATGCCATCTCTGTTCCCATGTACTTACAATGTTTTACTGTAAATCTTGCTGGGAAGTTACATGGTAGTTTATGTAATGTTACTGTAGAGTGTTACTGAAGATTAAAATATTGTAGATTAAGATTACCAGTTAACTATTACCAAAATACTGTAAATGAAAAAAGGATTAATGAATAAACGTAAATATAGTTGATATTAATGAATAAACGTAAATATAGCATGAAACCGGAAACCATATGTTATTAATTTTGATTTCATTAAATGTAATATTTATTCATTTAAACCACTTACCTGAGTGAAAACTCCATTCTTTGATATCAGCAGCAGTCTGGCCAAGAAATTGATTTGAAGGGTGTAGCGGGTATGGGGAATAAGGAGCTGGAAAATAAAGTTGTGCCTGACCATTTGAATTGGATCATGAAAATAACCTTAAACATAATGTTACTTCAGTCAATAGATGTCAGATTAGGGTGTGAGTATTTAATTTCAACAATAGCAATAAAAAAAACAGTTTATTTCAATAAATAAATAAATAAAAAACATATACTTTAGTGTCACATTTAATTTGACATCGACCAGTGTTTGCAAAGCAGCCTCGTCTACGTTTGTCCTTGACAGCTGCAACTGTGTAAAGGAAATC
Organism: Hypomesus transpacificus; assembly: GCF_021917145.1. Taxonomy (NCBI): domain Eukaryota; kingdom Metazoa; phylum Chordata; class Actinopteri; order Osmeriformes; family Osmeridae; genus Hypomesus; species Hypomesus transpacificus. Next base: position 14,753,763 of record NC_061081.1, on the reverse strand, counting down.
AGTTTTGATAACATGGAGGCCATTTCCTCCAACCTGCTGACCTTGTAGAGGGGGTGCACCATGGGAAGGTTGCGCAGCAAGGCCACAGCAAACACCTCGCTGAGGAGGTGGGTACGCAGCAGGTGGGCGTTCAGCTGATGTTCGCTGAAGTCGGCGCTCCTCACGAAGATCTTGGCCATCAGCCAGTCGTACTCTGAGTCATTGGGGAAGAAGATGGGGTTGTCCTCTCCTGGCTTCTGCTTCAACTGTGGAGAGGAGGGACAAGAGGTCAGGCACAAACTGTGGAGAGGAGAGACAAGAGGTCAGACACAAACTGTGGAGAGGAGAGACAAGAGGTCAGGCACAAACTGTGGAGAGGAGAGACAAGAGGTCAGGCACAAACTGGAGAGGAGAGACAAAAGGTCAGGCACAAACCTGTTGGTCACCACAAAGCTACAAGCTTGTCAGCTAGGTCTGAAGAACGAGTTCTGATCAAAGTTAGAGTTAGTTGTTTTAGAATTAGGAAAATTGCTGTCCAGTTTATATCCCCCAAAAGCAGTTACATAACCCTATAACAACAAACAACCGTATCCTATCAAGGATGATTTCTGATGTGGAAGGAGAGTAATCTCCGAGGACCATGGTACCTGGATGGCAACAGGCATCAGTTTGTCGTTCGGGGTCTTCTGGAGCAGAACGAGAGGAGCTGTAATGTACTGCTGTTTCCCATTGATCACGTTAGCGGTCACTCCATCCAGCTGTTTGTAGTCCACCAGGTAGATGTTCCCCTTCTGTTGGAGACAGCAGAGAGCAGGGGAGGGCTTGAGATCAAAACAGACTTGGACTAAGTTTACTGTAAAAAATGTGCACTCATGTATTTTTTACTTTGACCTTCTAATGGACATATTACCAAATGATGGAGTTCTTCAGAAGACCAAAACAAACCTTGATTTCGTCAGTTAGGCTACTCGCTCCACGCAGGGAGGCCCTGACCATGTCGTCGGTGACGGGGAAATTCTCCGGCAGCTTGGAGCACCGTCGGATGATTGTGGGGTTGACTCCGTTCAGGAACTGGTAGCCAAAAAACTCGTCCTCCCTCCAGTGTTGCTGGACGTAGTCTGGAGAAGTACCAGATATGACAGTGTCTATACAAGGCTGTAAACGGTACAATATCGCTTAGAATCTTTCACTGATTTTGAGGCCTCAGTCTCACCTGAGATCGGCGTCCTGTTGCAGGTGAAGACTTGGCCGATGTCATCAATGTCCTTCCACAGCTTCTTGGAATTGGCATAACCCTTGAGGCTCAGCTCTGTTAGTCTGCAAAGCAACACAACGTCAAAAAGCTTCTTCATTTCCATAACTCCTTTATTGGCTTTTATTGACTTGAAAAAATATGTGAACAGCTAAAAATGTTGCATTTTGCTCAACTAGTTTAAGTAATTATATCAGCTGTTGCAGATGTAGAAGACTAACTACGCACACATGCACGTCATCAAACACATGTCCACACAAACAGCCACACACACAAACACACACACACACACACACACACACACACACACACACAGGAACTCACGCTGAAGATGCTGTGAAGAGGAACTGGGTAGTCTTGGTGAAGGAGAAGCGGACCTCGCAGGGCAGATCTAGAGGGCTCTCTGCTTTGATGGCATGAGGAAGGCCCTCCCCAGGGGCATCCCAGCTGAGGAACACAGGAGAGCAGAGCAGGAGAGAAGACAATCAGTCAGTAAGAAGTTCGCAATCTGTGTCGATTACCTCTGGCACCTGTGCAACCTTAGTAACCCCCAGCATCCAACCCCTGACTTCTGACCTCACCTGTAGTCCCTGACCTCACCTGTAGTCCCTGACCCCTGACCTCACCTGTAGTCCCTGACCCCTGACCTCACCTGTAGTCCCTGACCCTAATGACCTCACCTGTAGTCCCTGACCCCTGACCTCACCTGTAGTCCCTGACCCCTGACCTCACCTGTAGTCCCTGACCCCTGACCTCACCTGTAGTCCTGGGCTCTGGACTTCAGCTCCTTCTCCCTGCAGTATATGGCCAAGGGATGCTTTTCATCAAACACTCGATAAGCTGGAAACAAAATAAGAAAAGAAAGAATTGGGTGAAAGAAATGTATCTTTCTTCAACCAGCCGGAATTCTTCAACCAGAGTGTGTGTGTGTTTGACCTCTAGCTATTTTTGTGGGGACATTTTCTTGGTCCACAAAATGGCAAGTGGTATTTATAGGGGGTTTAGGAAGTTTAGGGTTAGAATTGGGGTGGATTAGGAGTGAAAAGATAGTTCGGGGTTAGGGCTGGTAGACAGGGCTAGGGGGTTAGGGTTCAGGCTAGGTTATTTAGATAAGGTTTAGGTTAAGATGAGGGTTAGGGAAAAACATTTTTTAAACTGCCACACAAATGTGTATATGTGTGTATGGCCCACTGACCTGTCCCCTCTCTGAACAGATGCTTTTCCTGGTCGGAGATCCACCGGTAAACGGGGAAATGTGCCGTCTCGCCCTCCGGTGTCTCCACGGTGACCTTGGAGCAGAACCAGGCGTTCTGGGGCATGAGAGGGAGGGTCTTCTTGTCCAGCTCGACCAGCAGTAGTCTCCCTAGGGAGGCGGGGCAGTGCACGGTGAAGAGGTCCGCCTGAAGGAGAGAAGAAGACACTTCACTAGTCACCAGGCGGAGACACATGTTACAGCAGCAGAAAGAAAGAGATATAAAGCCACACATGAAAATAACGGGGAAAAAATTACAAAAGGACAATTAATGAATATATAGGCTAGGCTAATAATATGATGATATGAACACAATGATTATGTTCATAGAGACAGAGAGTGAGAACGGGATCAAAAGAGAGAGGGGAAAAAAGGAGAGAAGATAGATAAGAATAATCTCTCATACTTCGTAATACTTATATGGTAAAGGACAAGTCATTTGGTGGATATTGACACACTGTTTGAACAAGCTTTTACGACTGTGTTGACTCACCGCACCCTGGTAGAAACCACCTTTGAGGTTAGCTAGCCAGCGGTGATCGCTCTCCCCCTCCGCGCCCACAAGCTTAATGTACAGCTTGTTCATCGTGCCGGCCTGGGCTATGCTACCAGTGAACACGGTCACCTTGTACTGAGCCATCTTGAGTGCAGTGCCTGTGATGCAGCTGGTGATTACAGTTCTTCTTCTCTTCTTCTAGGAGGCGATACAAGCAATACAGAGGAACAATAACAGGCACGTTTAGCCACAGAGTACGGATCATGGACCCAGGAGAAAACATGTTGAGTTTCTCCATGCTAGTGCACGGCTAGTGCCCATGATGCAGTTGGTTCTTATCATGTCAGTGAAACACACAAATACAGATGACTGAACTATAGATGTTGATTTGTATTATGATGATATGAAATGTATTGGTTTTCTGTTCAATTGACTTACCACCGTGAAAGAAAATTCTAGAATGTTCTTTGAGTGCTTAAGCTTGGCAGTTATTGCTTAAGTTTCCGTTTACTGTTAGACTGTTGAAATCGGGACTGTTAGGCCTATTTTATTTCTGATTAAATATCCTGGCCATATTACTTAAGTTCTTCTTTCTGTTAGACCCAAAACTACAGGTCTGCCTAAGATGTGTTTACATAAACATTGTATTTTTCCCTTTGTGCTATGCAATGCTGTCTTGTATTTTCTCTATCGCATTCGCATAAATAAGACACGACATTGACCGAGGCGGCTACATTCGACATTGACCAAGGCGGCTACATTCGACATTGACCAAGGCGGCTACATTCGACATTGACCAAGGCGGCTACATTCGACATTGACCAAGGCGGCTACATTCGACATTGACCAAGGCGGCTACATTCGACATTGACCAAGGCGGCTACATTCGACATTGACCAAGGCGGCTACATTCGACATTGACCAAGGCGGCTACATTCGTAGGAATAGAGTCCGTGTCTGTGATGCAGCTGGTGATTATCATGTCGTTGCACATTTGAAATGTGCAGGCAGTTTGGACATCTGTAAACATATTAATGTTTGTAACAAACTTCATGGATCTACAGACATCCCAACCTGCAGAGACTCATTTCAAGGAGGTGGCTCTCCTCCCCCTCTTATTTATATATCGTTCTTACCTGTAATTGTAATTATTAATTTACGCCCTGGAGAAGAAATGTACCCCCCCCACAGATAGCCAATGTATAATTCACACCCATTGGAATGTAAAGTTGAAATGTGTTTTTCCACAATGCCATACAATAAAAGTATACATCATTTAACATAGCTGCAAGTAGGCTTCATGAGACATTAGTCCTGTAAGCTAACGTTACAAAGTTAAGCATTTTGTACCAGCAACTATGCCTAAGGGAGTCACAGACCAGACAACCAAAAGTTGTTGCAGCAATAGTACCACATAGAAACATATGAGTTATATTACAAAATGCAGAATAAAATAAGATACTGCCAAACTATAATTATAACTTCTAGACACTAACGTGGTATTCTTATCGCCCTTACCTGGGTGTTTTAGGTTGCTAGGGAGTCCAAAGGTGAGTGTGCAGGATCTGACCTGATACCATTTATTCAAGTGTGTTGCATAATTCAATCAGAAATATGGGCGTTGGACTTAAAATGAACCACCCTAATGATGACATACTGCTGGTGTCGAAAGGAATTCGAAAAACATTTTATGGTTTTGTTGGGCACTTAATTCAAAATCCCACCAAAACACCACATCACAACCAACTACATAGCACTTAAAAGTATCAACTTACATTGTAACTGACTACCCTGCCAATTGCAAACAAGCATACACATCTGTTCTGTAGTTAGGTAGACATCCCTTAAACATTTAGCATTCTGGAAAGCACAACTTTACCAAAGGACCTTAAAAAGACTGGAACCCGTACAATAAAAATTAATTAAATGTCTTTGTTTTTAATGCACTACATTAGTAGTCCAAAAGATGTTTCACAACAATAATTGTGCCCGGGCATTATAACAAACACCAGTATTGTGTTTAGAAACACCAGGGTTGCTGCAGACATGGTGGTTTTTAACAAGTTATTTCCACATACAGGAAGTCCACATTAATTTACATCTCCTTTTTACCGTAGCTGTTCCAGACATTTTCTGGACTTACGAAGTCAGTGGAGCCCACTCAGGGAGCTCCTGGTAAACTAGTCTGCTATACTGCCAGACCTCCATTGAACAGGAATTGAAAAGGGAGAGAGGGAAGGGTGGGCTGCAGGGAGATGGGCGTGGTGGGCTGCAGGGAGATGGGAGTGGTGGGCTGCAGGGAGATGGGCGTGGTGGGCTGCAGGGAGATGGGCGTGGTGGGCTGCAGGGAGATGGGAGTGTTGGGCTGCAGGGAGATGGGCGTGGTGGGCTGCAGGGAGATGGGAGTGGTGGGCTGCAGGGAGATGGGCGTGGTGGGCTGCAGGGAGATGGGCGTGGTGGGCTGCAGGGAGATGGGAGTGTTGGGCTGCAGGGAGATGGGCGTGGTGGGCTCTCCAAGGATCAAGGGTTATAGCCTCTCTCTTCATATCCCTCCTCCCTCCTCCATAGAGCATGATGTGGCGTACACAAGACCAGAGCTTGCAGTGAGATGTGTGCGATGCGTCTATATGTGTATCTGGGGGTGTTTTTGTGTGTATGTATATGCGTGTGAGTGTTTGTATGTATAAACGCATGTGAGTATGTCTTTACGTATGCAAGAGTGTGCCTGCGCAGTGCATTATGACAAACAACAACAAAAGTTTTTTATTTGTCAGATGCACAGAACAACACAAGGTTAGACTGGGCACTGAAATTCTTAAGACAAGACAACGCAAGCACCTGGCATAACATAACATATAAGTACACGGAACAAAGGAAGTTGTGTTTACACACACATGCGTGCGCGTGTGTGTGCGGGTGTGTTGATTTGTATTATGATGATATGTAATGTATTGGTTTTCTGTTAAATTGACTTACCACTGTGAAAGAAAATCCTAGAATGTTCTTTGAGTGCTTAAGCTTGGCAGTTATTGCTTAAGTTTCCATTTACTGTTAGACTGTTGAAACCGGGACTGTTAGGCCTACTTGATTTTTAGTTCTGCTGAAATATCCTGGCCCTATTACTTGAGTTCCTCTTTCTGACTTGAGTTCTTCTTTCTGTTAGACCCAAAAATACAGGTCTGCCTAAGATGTTTTTACATAAACATTTGTGTTTTTCCCTTTGTGCTATTCAATGCTGTCTTTATCGCATTCGCATAAATATGACACAACATTGACTGAGGCGGCTACATTCATAGGAATAGAGTCCGTGTCTGTGATACAGGTGATGATTATAATGGCGTAGCACATTTGAAATGTGCAGGCAGTTTTGACATCTGTAAACACATTAATGTTTGTAACAAACTTCATGGATCTACAGACATCCCAACCTGCAGCGATTCATTTCAAGGAGGTGGCTCCCCCCGCACTCGGGATCTTATCCGCCTGAATCCGCCACTCCCGATATCTCAGACGCGACCTCTACCAATGCCAACAAAAAGCTTGCGATTCGCTGGTGCGGGTGGGCTGTATACACACCTAGTGGACTGTATACATACCTGAGGAGTGCGTTTAGCCGATCTACTCCGACTGCATATATACCTTCAGTAATCAAGTGGTTCAGGACAGAGGTGTTGTTGGACATCATGGGCATATCTAGCCCTATTTTGGGGGGGCTGGAGCCCCCCCAAAACGTCTCATTAGCCCCCCCAAATTATTTTAATTATAAAAAAATAGAAAAAACGTTTAACATTATTTTTTTTTCTTTCATATTTTAAATATAAATGTGTTCATTTCTCTTCCTAAAACCCACTAGAGGACACTATTTAAAAGGATATTTTCAACATTTTCTCCTGGGGGAACATGCCCCCAGATCCCCCTAGTTTTGCTGGGTCACAGGAAAAATAATAGTTTTTTTTCTAGGGGCTTAGTCCCCCCAAAAGTGGGAACCTAGATTCGCCCCTGTTGAACATAAAACTACTGGGGCACAGGCCCCTATTCATATCCCTTTTTTTCTTCCAAGCTGCTGCGCATATACTCCTATAGAAACTCCCCTTGCTTAACCCGCTATACAACAGTTCAGGGATGCAAGTTTGATATCAGCTTTGGCAGGGACATCAATAGTTAATGCGAGCACACAATTATTTTTGCATTCATCTGAGTGAAAATACTGTTTTTTTTTTGCTTCATGTAATAATGTTTTTATGTTTAGTCAAAATAAGATTATCGGTAGGCCTCTCATTAAGAAACTTTCTTTAGTTTTGTAATGTTTTCTTAGCCTACCTCAATTCTGACTTGTGTGCGGAGTCACGTGGACTTCTGTGTCCGTGCTGCAGTGGCTATTTGGCAAGCTCAGAAGAGCGCGCTGACATAATTCTGTGTGCATTGGTTTGTGTTTTCGGTTAAAGACTTTTACAAGCGTTGATTGGGATACTGCGTTTATTTTTCCCTGGATTATCAATCTAAATTAATGCACTGACTAATAAAGTAAATTGCTGAAACTCAAACTTTAGATTTTCCTGGGGCACAGCAGATTTACACTGGGGGACGTGCCCCAGTTAAAAGGGTCTAACGACGCCCATGGTTCAAGATACTGTAGCATACATGGGCCCCCCCAAAATAGGTAAAAACAACAGGTCGGGAGGGTCGATACATTTATATATCGTTCTTACCTGTAATTGTAATTATTACTTTACGCCCTGGAGAAGAAAAATTGACCCCCCCAATAGCCAATGTATAATTCGCACTCTGACTACACCCATTGGAATGTAAAGTTGAAATGTGTTTTTCCACAATGCCGTACAATAAAAGTATACATCATTTAACATAGCTGCAAGTAGGCTTCATGAGACATAAGTCCTGTAAGCTAACGTTACAAAGTTAAGCATTTTGTACCAGCAACTATGCCTAAGGGAGTCACAGACCAGACAACCAAAAGTTGTTGCAGCAATAGTAGCACATAAAAACAAACACATTTTATTGAGTTATATTACAAAATGCAGAATAAAATAAGCATTAAATTTCTTTGTTTTTAATGCACTACATTTACAGTAGTCCAAAAGATGTTTCACAACAATAATTGTGCCCGGGCATTATAACAAACACCAGTATTGTGTTTAGAAACACCTGGGTTGCTGCAGACATGGTGGTTTTTAACAAGTCCTTTCCACATACAGGAAGTCCACATTAATTCACATCTCCTTTTTACCGTAGCTGTTCCAGACATTTTCTGGACTTACGAAGTCAGTGGAGCCCACTCAGGGAGCTCCTGGTAAACTAGTCTGCTATACTGCCAGACCTCCATTGAACTCTGAAAGCCCGGTATTCTACATACTGCATGTTTTTCTGCCATTCACGTTCCTGCTCAGATCTGGGGAGTGTGCAGGCAGGCGGAGGTAAACATGAAAGAGAGGGATGGAAGGGGAGGGGGGGGGGGGAATGGGAGAGAGGGAAGGGTGGGCTGCAGGGAGATGGGCTGCAGGGAGGAGGGCTGCAGGGAGGAGGGCTGCAGGGAGATGGGCTGCAGGGAGGTGGGCTGCAGGGAGGTGGGCTGCAGGGAGATGGGCTGCAGGGAGGAGGGCTGCAGGGAGATGGGCGTGGTGGGCTCTCCAAGGATCCAGGGTTATAGCCTCTGTCTTCATATCCCTCCTCCCTCCTCCATAGAGCATGATGTGGCGTACACAAGACCAGAGCTTGCAGTGAGATGTGTGCGATGCGTCTATATGTGTATCTGGGGGTGTTTTTGTGTGTATGTATATGCGTGTGAGTGTTTGTATGTATAAACGCATGTGAGTATGTATTTACGTATGCAAGAGTGTGCGCGTGCGCGGGCATTATGATAAACAACAACAAAACTAAGTCGTGTTTACATACGCGTGCGCGCGTGCGTGCGTGCGTGTGCGTGTGCGTCAGATCTGAGGCGAGGGCACTGTCAGGAGGCCAGTAGGTTTCATCTTGTTGATGCCGCCGTCCAGAACACACACTCTCGGAAAGTTCACCTGCACCAGGTGAGTAGCAAACTGGAGGGAGGGGGGGGGGGGGAGGGGGAGGGAAGGAAGAGAGCGAGGGGGAGAGAGAGAAATCAGACATAATCATCAATCGGGAAATCATGAAACATCCATCATGCATATTCAATGTAATTACTACAACAAAACAACACAAATCATCAACGAGGACCTTTTAGCTCTTTAGTATTAGACTTTTAAATTGTATTTATACATTCTGCTTTTTCTACTGTTTATCAATTAAGATCCGTATACGTTTATTGTATGCACCTTCCTACCACAGTCAATTATGTGTTTGTGTTAACTTACATTAGCCTGGCTGCCAGCCCAACTTCTCCCCGCCCACAAAAAAATTTGGTCGGGAAGTTGGGTCAGGAGGGTCTCGTATTGGGAACAACTATATAAAACCAGGATCTGAACGGACCAATGAAATTGCCAGGGCGGGCTTTATACGATGATGGACAGATGATCAACAGTAACGTAATCAACAACGTCACGAAAGAGCCCTTCGGTTGAAATCGTTTTCAACAAACAACATATTACGTTGCTCCGATTGGTTGTAGGTCTATCCAATTGAGCGAAGAGGCATTTGTTTTACGAGTTCGGTTGAAACACGCCCCATAGTCACAGCCCAACGGAGCGTTTTCAGACTCATATTCTGACTAGAATTATGAGTATGATAACGTCAGGCTAAACTTACATGGCAATAAAAAAAACTATTCTAATTCAGATTTGCAATCCTGCGCATCATAAGGGCGATCGATGACGTAAATCCGCTGGATTTGTAAAGCGTTCTTTCAATGATTTATTTAAGCCTGAGTCATCCAGGTTATTTCATCAAAGAGATTAAACATCTTCACCATAAACAGTCACCCTTTCCATCAATCATCTCTCTGTTTCAAATTCTTTCATACAGGCCTCACGAGCCAGGAGTTTACACCCAAACAACAAAAGCTGTTTTTTCTTCGCCAGCAGAACTCTTCCATAATTCCACTCGTACAAACTCAGCTAGTCTACAAACAAAGTCTCATGGCAGATCTGTCGAATCAGATTTATCTATTAAACCTTCCCAAAACATTTATCTATTTTACAGGCTTGTGGCCGTAGAATCACCAGAGGCGGATCTAGAGATTTTCATTCGGGGTGGCAATGGGGTGGCAGAAGGAAGTTGTTGGGTGGCCTCCTGGAGGCGAATCAAACCCCAGAGTAGGGGGGTACAGTACAGGGAGTCAGGTGGCTGAACGGTGAGGGAATCGGGCTAGTAATCTGAAGGTTGCCAGATCGATTCCCGGCTGTGCCAAATGATGTTGTGTCATTGGGCAAGGCGCTTCACCCTGCTTGCCTCGGGGGGAATGTCCCTGTACTTACTGTAAGTCGCTCTGGATAAGAGCGTCTGCTAAATGACTAAATGTAAATGTACTTCCTATGGTAAATGATTAGGCTAGAACATTGTAGTTTAAATTAAATAGTAACATTAGTTATTGAAATGTTTTGTAATGTACAAATCATATTTTTCCATGAGAAGATTGAGGTTGGCAGTATTTTTTAGTGGGGTGGCAGCTGCCCCCCCTTGCCACCCCCCTCACAATTGTTAAACTAAGTGAGAAAGTGACTCATGAGATCATATGATGGTAATGTGATGGGATGAGTAGGTCATGCAGTCTGGTGCCTCCAACACACAGTTTCTCCTGGTGGTTCTCATGAGAAAAGCAAACTGCGTTCATCACTAATGTATCAGGATGAGTGGCCTATTATTCAAACTGCATTGTTCACGGAAATTGTTCACTCTCAGCTACATGTCTCCAAGACAACAGATTGCGATGGCTAATGCGTTCAGTCTATGAAGGGGTGTGATGTACTGTACAGTCCTTGTCTACACGGCACACACACACACAAATACACACACACACACACGCACAAACACACAAGAAAAAAATTGAGAAAGGAAATCGATTCCTTGCTTGTTCTGGAAAGACTGCCCTTTCAATATTTCATAAAGATCTTCAACCCCTTGTCAAGCACTACAGTTCACGAGTCCAAATGAGAACTGAGTTCTCCTGCTTCACAGAGAAGCGTTACTCAGACAGAAAAGGGCAAGAAAACAGCCCCCTGAGACAAACAAACTCTTGCAGAAATAGCAAAGGATGAAAGGAAGAAAAGAGGAGAGGAGAACGAGAGGAGAAAGATGAGGACAGAGAGAGAAACAAGCTGTAAAGAAGAGAGGGAGAGAGAAGGAAACCGTCTTCAGGATCTCCACGGTCCAACTGAAAAGGCAGCGCTCCGTTAAGCCCTGAGACGGGTCTTCGCTGTGGAGGGGAATCCACTCAGAGAGCTCCTGGTAAACACCTCCATTCATCTCTGAAAGCCCCGGTATTCTACATACTGCATGTTTGTCTGCCATTCACGTTTTTGTTCAAACCTGGGGAGGTCGGCGGAGGTAAACATGAAAGAGAGGGATGGGGGGGGGGGGTGGGGCCTGGTGGGAGCAGATAAGGAAAAGGGGATGCCAGGCACAAACACACACACACACACATGCTTTTGTGACCTGAGAGCTAAAGCAATACATTGGGAACCCTGCACAAGTTCACTTCTGCCTTTCCAGTGTAACCTGTTCTTTTATTTGGAGACGTACAGTGTTGTCAGCACTGGAGCCTCCCCATCTGGTCCCCCCTACCTTCGTTTAGGGAAACAGGCCCTAAAAAACCCAACCGTTGTGAAGGGTAATGTAGCTGGCTAACGGAATACAAAATACCCTGTGAGAATGTATTGGTATAAATAACCATGTGACAGGGCATTCTGTTTTGATTACATCGGCAATATTTCATAGCAGGGGGCCTTGGGATTGTCTGCAGTGTTTTCCTGTCATGGTGAAGCACCATATGGCGAGGAGGTGTTGACTAGGAGTGTCCCCGGAGATACTGGAGGACCGTCGCTGGCTGACAAGAAGGCAAAAGAGCCCTTTTAATTACACTGAGGGGAGCTCTCTCTCTCTCGCTCTCTCATTTAAAACAATTTTTAAATGTGAGTATGTTCGAGTATAATCTTTTTTTGCTTGGTTATTTAGGATATGTATACAGTGGCTGTTTGGGCCTGTAGCCTGGGCTGTGCCATCTCTATAGATGAACACTGTCTGGGACACCTGGCGGAGATGAGGAGGAACATAGTTTAAAAGCAGTGGTACAACACTTGTATAAACTGTAAACTAGACCGACGCTGATTCTGCGTGTTTGTGTGAGGGGAAACCACACTCAGCCGCCATGCTGCATTTTCAGGGCGGGTTGCCAGGTTTGCAGCATTGCTGCATTCTGGGTGGGTTGCCAGGTTTGCTGCAGTTTGCCTGCCATGTGTGCGTGATGGATGGAAGGAGAAGGGTTCCTCAGAGGGATTCTCCTTGGTCCTGACCCTGACACGCCCGCTACTTCTCCTCCCAGACCAGCCTGTCATGGCTCCTCCCAGACCAGCCTGTCATGGCTCCTCCCAGACCAGCCTGTCAGACTGTCATGGCTCCTCCCAGACCAGCCTGTCACCCTGTCATGGCTCCTCCCAGACCAGCCTGTCATGGCTCCTCCCAGACCAGCCTGTCAGACTGTCATGGGTCCTCCCAGACCAGCCTGTCATGGCTCCTCCCAGACCAGCCTGTCAGACTGTCATGGCTCCTCCCAGACCAGCCTGTCAGACTGTCATGGCTCCTCCCAGACCAGCCTGTCATGGCTCCTCCCAGACCAGCCTGTCAGACTGTCACGGCTCCTCCCAGACCAGCCTGTCATGGCTCCACCCAGACCAGCCTGTCACCCTGTCATGGCTCCACCCAGACCAGCCTGTCACCCTGTCATGGCTCCTCCCAGACCAGCCTGTCACCCTGTCACGGCTCCTCCCAGACCAGCCTGTCATGGCTCCTCCCAGACCAGCCTGTCATGGCTCCTCCCAGACCAGCCTGTCAGACTGTCATGCCATCTCCTCCACGATGACTCTTATCTTTCCCTCTGATTGACTGACCAACTGACTGACACATTGCTTACCTGTTTATCTGGCTGTCTAACCAACTGAAAGTCTGCCTGTCTTTGCCTGTCTGAGTCTGTGTGTGTGTTTCTGGCTGGCTGTTCGTCTGTCTCTCAGGCAGGCTGACAGAGTCAGTTTCATTATTCTAGCCTATTTCTCTGACTGGCAGCTGGCCTCATTATCTTCCGGTTTGACTGTCTTGTGTCTCAGCACATTTGGGATTCTCTCAGTCGAAGGTCGGACTTAACGAAGACGGTGGCGGATCTGGAGGGTCGACATTCCCCTTAGGTCCAGCAGACAGTTCCTGGTTCACACACGTTAAACACCTTCCCTCAACACCTTACCCCAACATTACTGAGGACCTGTCGGTGGATAACTAGCGACAAGGGAGAATCAGACAAACCTTCCACCCCCTCAACAAAACGAATTTAAGGGGAAATGTTACTGAGAAATTGAGTGAAATCTGTCTCTCTCTTGGGTGGGGTGTGTGTGGGGGGTCAGCTTCCGACCTTTGAGCCCTGTTAAAACCCTCGTCTGATCTGCCTGAAGATCTGAGAGGATCAGCTCCGCTAGCAGACCCCACGCTGCACACGACCAGGGGGGCAACGCATCTCACTCTCAGTTTGCACCTGGAGGTCTCCTCCTCTGGTTACAGTGTGTGTTCACTCTCAGTTTGCACCTGGAGGTCTTCTCCTCTGGTTGCAGTGTGTGTTCACTCTCAGTTTGCACCTGGAGGTCTCCTCCTCTGGTTACAGTGTGTGTTCACTCTCAGTTTGCACCTGGAGGTCTTCTCCTCTGGTTGCAGTGTGTGTTCACTCTCAGTTTGCACCTGGAGGTCTTCTCCTCTGGTTACAGTGTGTGTTCACTCTCAGTTTGCACCTGGAGGTCTTCTCCTCTGGTTGCAGTGTGTGTTCACTCTCAGTTTGCACCTGGAGGTCTTCTCCTCTGGTTGCAGTGTGTGTTCACTCTCAGTTTGCACCTGGAGGTCTTCTCCTCTGGTTACAGTGTGTGTTCACTCTCAGTTTGCACCTGGAGGTCTTCTCCTCTGGTTGCAGTGTGTGTTCACTCTCAGTTTGCACCTGGAGGTCTTCTCCTCTGGTTGCAGTGTGTGTTCACTCTCAGTTTGCACCTGGAGGTCTTCTCCTCTGGTTGCAGTGTGTGTTCACTCTCAGTTTGCACCTGGAGGTCTTCTCCTCTGGTTGCAGTGTGTGTTCACTCTCAGTTTGCACCTGGAGGTCTTCTCCTCTGGTTGCAGTGTGTGTATCTAAGTGTGTGTCTGTGTCCTTACCGCAGTGGCGTAGTTCATGTTGTGGCTGATGACCACGATGACTCGTCCCAAGTAGCCTTGCAGGGCGGGGGGGGCGGGGCCGGGGGCGGGGCCGGGGGCGGGGCCGGGGGCGGGGCCGGGGCCCAGCTCCCCGCTGGGTCCAGGGGTGTAGGGGACGTTGATGCTGCCGGAGATGTGGCCTCTGCCGAAGCTGAGAGTCACCAGGTTAAGGAGAGATACACACACACACACAGACACACACACACACCCTGCTGGGGTGAACCACACACTCAGCTGTGACAGCCCGCACACACACACGAATGCATAGCGCTTCTCAGACCAACACATGTACATTTTCAAAATTCCCAATTTTCAAGAGAGGTGTTAACGCTGTAACAAACGTACAAAGGCTAAACCTGTGAGTATTTAAATAAAAGTACTTGGATAGGATCATGAAGTGCAAGCTTGCTCCAAACCTGGAGACCTTAACGTGTTTGAAACCACGTCGTCCTCCCGGCGTGGAGCAGAGACCTGGCAGGGGGAACCAGGCCAAGCAGCAACATAAACTAAAGCCCCTGACGTTTCCTCCCTGGGTAACGGGAGGAGGTGGAGGACAAACAGTGAAGTGGCCTGAGCAGGTGTGAGGACAGGTGCTGGAGGACGTGATTTGGGGCCTGGACCAGGTGAGGGGGACGGGGATTTACGGGGGCAGTCCATCACCGGTCTGAGCACACACTGCCTGTTTAGAGCAGGGGTGCTCAATCCTGGTCCTCAGGGCCCACTGGCCTGTGTGTTCTAGATGTTTCCCTGCTCCAGCACACCTGACTCAAATGAATAGGCATTAGCAGGCTTTCACAGAGCTTGATCATTGTGTTTATTTTTTCCTTCATCAATTCTTTTCATTGGCTCTCCATCCTTCACTTCCAATCAGCTTCTCCCTCCTCCTCCCTGGGCTGATTAGACATCATCTGATGCTGGAGAGCTGGGACACACGCTCGCTGATTAAGATACAGTTCCAGGATCTTTATCTCTTTATCTTTAGTCCCCCCCCTTCCCCCCTCCCCCCCTCTATCTTGCTCTCCCTCTCCAGAGGAGAGGGATCACAGCTACTAACATGCTGTTCCACCAGTTCACCCTAATCAACCCAGTCATTGTTCTCACACTACACGCTGTAATAACTGAATAAGTGAAGCATGCTCGTCACCCAAGTAAGAACGTGTGTGTTGGTGCGTGTGTGTGTTGGTGCGTGTGTGTGTGCGCAGGTTGTAACAGCTTTGAACGAAGGATGAAGAGGAGGAGAATATGATGAGGCGGCCAAATTAAAGTAATAACTTAATTGGAGGGAGGGAAGGAAGGGGAGGAAGAGGGGCACGGGCCAGAGAAAAGAGGAGGAGGAGAAAAGAAGGGTTTCAGAGAGCTCCGGATCGCTGGGGGAACAGGGGGAGCCAGTGGCGTGCATGCCAACCAGATAATGGAACAAAGAGAGAGGGGAGGAAGGGAGAAAACAGAGAGTGAGAGAAGGGAGAGGAGAGGGAGACGGAGAAAGGAGAGGGGAGGGAGAGGAGAGAGAAGACGGAGAGAGGAGAAAAGAGAATGAGCTTGGTATAATTGAATAATCATTCTCCGCGAGGACCCGCATGAAAGCGGGAGAAAATGCTTCAGTGGAGAACAGCCTTTGACGTTATTGCTACATATTTTAGGACGAAAGGCGGCCTGGCTATTTTGTCGAAGCAATTAGAGTCATTCTGTAAATCATTTCTTGGAAACGTTTAGACCCCAGTTCCACTCCCCACAGCGTGTACAGTCTCTGCTATGGACATCTTCAGACAGCATGGAACGACTTTCACTGCAAGGATGCTGGAGACACACATTGTTTGGAAGCTAATGGCTTAAACGACCATTTTCTAAAAGATTACAGCAACCGTTCCACTTTAGGATGCGCGTGTGTGTGTGTCTGGATCAGGTGACACACAACACACCCAAATGATAATCCATTGTTTGTGATCAGTGACACTCAAAGAAAATTTTTACCCCTTGATCACAATGCATAAAGGCCAAAGGTTGCCAGATTGGTCCCCCGCCCCCTCCCCCCTTTGTGCTTGTGGGTTACCTTAAGGAGGTCTAGAGCCTGAAGGATGCAATGGATTTAGGCAAAAAGGAGAGGCTGCCAGACTTAAGTTTGGTTCCAATGAATCCCCCTCCCTTGGTTAGTGAAGGGTTAGGTCGCTCTAAAACATTCTGCCGACTTCTAAAGCCAGATGGGCTCCCATCAGTCTTAAAGGGGGAGGGTTTCAGCCAGAGGAACATCCACAACTGAAACTGTCCATTCAGGGGAAAAATGCATATTTCTATGTGTGATATTGCAGTGTTTTTTCTTCTTCCGCTGAATCAATGTTTAAGATGGATGAAAGAGTTATTGGATCTGGCAACCTGTTTGGCAACACATTCTTTAATCTGAGGGACTAAGTAACAACTACTGGAGAGTGGAGCCTGGGCCTGCGTGCCGTCTACACACACACACACACACACACACCCACACACACACACACACACACACACCACACACACCACACACACACACACACCACACACACACACCACACAGTAGAGAGAGCAGATCTCTCCCCCCCCCCCACCCCGGCCCAGTGAGATCCCCCCCCCCCTATAAAAGCTTTAGAAAGTCACACTTAATCGCCACGGCCAAAGAAAAAAACATTTTTCTTGAAAAACACTGCTCTACTCTCTAGGTTGGACTCGCTAGCTGCACTGTAATGAAATACAGGCTTCAAATAACTATACCGTTACTGCCCTAGAGCAGACTTGAATATAATTAAAAGTATTAAATAAGAGATTAATAAATTTCCATTTTATGAATATTTTGTATAGTGACATACTTATTAACATTATGGATGTTTGTTCTTAAGTGTACTTCCAACTAGAACGGGATTTCTGCTCTGGGATACACACAGACATAGTCCAGCTGACATCATCAAGAGGAGTCCAGCTGACATCATCAAGAGGAGACCAGCTGACATCATCAAGAGGAGACCAGCTGACATCATCAAGAGGAGACCAGCTGACATCATCAAGAGGAGACCAGCTGACATCATCAAGAGGAGACCAGCTGACATCATCAAGAGGAGATGACATGGTAGGGATGTGACTGTTAGATCAAAGCCTTTTAGATGTTCCAGAGTCTAGGTGAAGGTCGAGGGTCGAGGGCTGATCAGGCCTTTGCCATTAAGTATCTGTACCTGAACTTTGGAACAAACTGCCGATTCAAATTAGAACTGCCCTCACACTACCTGTTTTGAAATCTAAGCAAAAAATATTTATATTTTATCCAATTTACAATTTGTGATGTGATGCTTGCCTGGACATGCTCTGTTTTGGATTCACCTGTGACTGTGTCTGACTGTATCTGATTGGAATTCATGTTTTAATGTACAGTTAACGGTAGTTGTTTTGAACAATGCTCTATAAATATGGAATCGATCGATTGATCGGAGGTGGCGTTGTCAAGGATACTCGTCAGCGCTGCGGATGTCGACGGCGAGGATCTTGGGCTTGCTGGTGCGGCTCTTCCTGGAAGCTCCGCCCAGAGCCAGCTCACACAGTGAGATCAGGTCCTCCGCAGAGACACGAGGAGAGAGCTCCGCCTTCAGGTCTGCCAGCTCCAGGGGCTCCCGGGACTGGGGAGGGGGGGGGGGGGGGGGGGGGGGGGGCGGGGAGGGGGGGGGGGGGGGGGGGGGGTGGAGAGGAGGGGGGGGAGGAGGAGGGGGGAGAAGAGGTGGGGTGAGGGGGGGGGATAAGGGGAGGAAAGAGAGCAGAGCAGAACGGAGAGACGATTACATCCTGTTGACGTTGTGGCGCACGCACACACACATGACACCCAAGGGCTTCTAAACAAACACTGTAGCTTTCTTCTCATCAGCACCTTAACACCACCCTTCAACCCTGATTACCCAGCAGCACCTTAACACGACCTTCAACCCTGATTACCCAGCAGCACCTTAACACGACCTTTCAACCCTGATTACCCAGCAGCACCTTAACACGACCTTCAACCCTGATTACCCAGCAGCACCTTAACACGACCTTCAACCCTGATTACCCAGCAGCACCTCAACACCACCCTTCAACCCTGATTACCCAGCAGCACCTTAACACGACCTTCAACCCTGATTACCCAGCAGCACCTTAACACGACGTGTGGAGCGGACCAGACTTCGCTTGGGAACACTAGACTGCAATACCCACAAAGCAAGAGGGAGAATGAGGGAGGGAATATGAATGAGGGAGAGAAAAAGACAAAAGGATAGAGAGAGGACAAGAGAAAGGAGAAATGGAGAAAGAAAAGAGAGAAAGAGGGAGTGAAGGAGAGAATGAAAGCGACAGAAGAGGGTGACAGATAGTGCCGTATAGATCAAGCAAGAGAGAGGAGGCAGATCCTTCATCCTCTTCCTTATCCATTCTATCCTCTTCCATTCTTTTTTTTCAATCTTTTCTCAGACAGACTTGACCTTCAGCACTCTGACGTCTAAATACCACACACACACACACACCTCCACAACCAACACACACACACACCTCCACAACACACACACACACACACACCTCCACAACCAACACACACACACACACAGCATAACTTAGTTCCTGAGAGAGACCTGTTTTCCCTCGCTCCAGTAGTCCTGAACCTAGAGCAACTCCTCGGAGCATCATCAAACTCCTCCCTGGGTATAGAAGAAGACCAACAAACAGCAGCGGACTTAATGATCTGGTGAATATTGATGTCGAAAATGCCAGCCAGACTGATGGCTAGCCTGGGGAAGACTTCCGGAAAGTTCTGAAACAGGTTTACAGTCGGCGGGAAAATGACTCATCGACTGGAGCTTTGGGTTTGATCTGGTTTTCCGTTCGAGGCAAACTGGAACGCATCATAACACCGTCTGACCGGTCAGCTGTATTACCCATGATGCACTGGGAGACCTCTCACTTGGAACACGGCTAGGATTGTGTAACCTAGGTCTGTAAGTGTGTGTGTGTGTGTGTGGTCGTAACCATGACCGTGAATAGAACTGTAATGAGACCGTTTCAAGGTCAATATTCTCACTTGCTCAAATAGTCATTATGTTCCATCAGTGTGTTTCCATGTGAATGTATCTCAGTGTAACCTGGCAGCAGCCTGTATTGACAATGACACTGTGACCTTTGTTCCACCACTGTGTCTGTGTGTGTGTGTCTCCATGTGTGTGTGTGTGTGAGGCCCAGAGATGGATGAGAATTCTGATCAGTGTTACCATGTGAATCGGGCTCCTCCACTAGGGAGGCTGGTTAAGAAAGATTACACCAATCACTGGGCTCCCAGAACACAGGGGGTGGCAGGTGTGTGTGTGTGTGAGTGTGTGTGTGTGACAAATCTGAAACAAGCAAGCGGACGCGCCCGAGTGTGAAAGGCAAACAGGCCAGACGGAGGAAAAACTCTCCCTCTCTCTCTCTCTCTCTCTCTCTCTCTCTCTCTCTCTCTCTCTCTCTCTCTCTCTCTCTCTCTCTCTCTCTCTCTCTCTCTCTCTCTCTCTCTCTCTCTCTCTCTCTCTCTCTCTCTCTCTCTCTCTCTCTCTCTCTCTCTCTCTCTCTCTCTCACACACGCATTCTCTCTCACACACACACACTCTCTCTCTCTCACACACACACACCACGCACTCACAGTTTTAGAAATTAGCGAGGTAAACTGTAAGTGGAGCGCCTAGCCTCCCGCTTGAGAGACCTCCGCCTGCTGTTTTAGTGTGTGCTCGCTAAAACAGGCTGGACTCAATGGATCCTTTCTATCCTGTTTAGACCAGTGAAGAATGATCAACTACTGGCTGCTGAGCATGCTTACTAGTGCCACTCCTAAGAATGTGTGTGTGAGAATGTTCCAACTGGTCAACAGCTTCAATCATCTGTCAGTGTGTGCATGTAGTGTGTGTGTGTGTGTTTGAGGAGGGCGCCAAGAGAGAGATGTTTATGAGCAGAGGCACCCATGTGAACCACCAGTTCAACTACTGTGTGTGTGTAAAACCGTGTATGTGTCTGTATTATTGCGTGTGTGTGTGTGCGTGCGTGTGTGTGTGTGTGTGCAAAAGGGTAACTGTCTTCTTGCTAACCAGCCACTTGTCTCAAATTCCAGCCCTTGGGGAATTTATACCTCCGGCCAATCATAAATCAGGACTGTTGAAGCTGACAGTCTGCCTGGCGACAGGGACGGGGGTCACATCCCTGTCTGGCCCGGAGCGGCGGCCATGTTGGATAGATGATGGATGGAGAACATAAAGAGAGAGAGTATGCGGGAGAGCAAGCGACAGAAAGAGAGTGAGAGGAAGCAGGAGAGAGTAAAAAGGAGAGACACAAACAAAATTAGAGAGAGAGAGAGTGAAAGAGAGAGAGAGCGGGAGAGCTAGAGAGAGAGAGAGAGAGAGCTAGAGAGAGCTAGAGTGAAAGAGAGAGAGAGTGGGAGAGCTAGAGAGAGTGAGTGAAAGAGAGAGAGATAGAGAGCTAGAGTAAGAGAGAGCGAGAGAGAGAGAGCGGGAGAGCTAGAGAGAGAGAGAGAGCGTGAAAGAGAGAGAGATAGAGAGAGCTAGAAAGAGCTAGAGTGAGACAGCGAGAGAGAGAGAGAGAGACGGGAGAGCTAGAGAGAGAGAGCGGGAGAGCGAGAGAGAGAGAGAGCTAGAGAGGGAGAGAGAGAGTGAGAGAGAGCTAGAGTGAGAGAGCTAGAGTGAGAGCGAGAGAGAGAGAGAGAGAGAGAGAGAGAGAGTGAAAGAGAGAGAGCTGTCCAGTGTGTCAGGTCTGTTGATCTACATACCATGTTTAAGGGTTTGAGGCTTGTAGAGTTTCACAGCAGTCTGCAGTCACAGGTGGCACATACCTCCACAGATGTCTCTGTTCAATCATGTTTAAGGCCTCTCTCTCTGTGTGTGTGTGTGTGTCCTCACCAGGTCGGTGGTGGGCGTGTCCTGGTAGTCCGAAGAGAAGCAGGCGGGCAGCTGGCCGGGGGGGGTCGGGGGCCGGGGCACCGCGGGGGGCCCCGCGGGGGGGCTGGGCGTGGCGTCGGTAGGTGGCGCTCCGGGGCGTCCAGCAGAACAGGCTGACGGACTCTCTCACACAGCGCTGGATGTCTATCTCTGGGGGGAGGAGAGGGGAGGAGGCCGGAGCGGGGGAGGGGGGGGGGGGAGATATTGAAGGAATCTGTCATCGTTAGGGACTCACAGCAAATAACCTCATTAACAGTTAACAGCGTCTAAACGGCTTTCACGGCTTCATGTTGATTTCTCCATGCTTTGCTCTCTGTGTGTGTGTGTGTGTGTGTGTGTGTGTGTGTGTGTGTGTGTGTGTGTGTGTGTGTGTGTGTGTGTGTGTGGTGTGTGTGTGTGTGTGTGTGTGAGGACTGTCTGATGACTGTCTGATGCAGGACACAACATCATTTGGCATGGCCTGGAATCGAACCAACAACCTTCTGATTAATAGCCCGACTCCCTAACCACTCAGCCATCTGACTCTCTGCGTATGCTGCTTTAGAGAGTCTCCTTGGTCGGGGATCTGAGCCGCAAAGTTTAGAGTGTGTGTGGGTGTGAGTGTGTGTGTGAGTGTGTGTCTTGGCTGCGGTCTAGTCTTCCATCTGGAGTCTGAACCAAGAGTTTCAGATCTGGAGATCCTCCAGTAGCACAGAGACCCACAATGTTGTCAGCCTCCCTCCCTCCCTCCCTCATTCCCTCCCTCCCTGTCCTTCTGTCTCCCTCTCCCGTCCCTCCCTGTCCCTCTGTCTCCCTCTCCCGTCCCTCCCTGTCCTTCTGTCTCCCTCTCCCGTCCCTCCCTGTCCCTCTGTCTCCCTCTCCCGTCCCTCCCTGTCCCTCTGTCTCCCTCTCCCCGTCCCTCCCTGTCCCTCTGTCTCCCTCTCCCGTCCCTCCCTGTCCCTCTGTCTCCCTCTCCCGTCCCTCCCTGTCCCTCTGTCTCCCTCTCCCGTCCCTCCCTGTCCCTCTGTCTCCCTCTCCCGTCCCTCCCTGTCCCTCTGTCTCCCTCTCCCGTCCCTCCCTGTCCCTCTGTCTCCCTCTCCCCTCCCTCCTACTCCTCCTGCACGCCTCACTGGTTAGAGGATTACAGGAAGGAGACTGACTGGATTAACGCATGATTCACACATATAGGGAATTCTACGCTTTGCCCCCTGTCACACTCTCTCCACTCTCTCTCTTTTCACTCTGCCTCCACTCTCTCTCTTTGCCTTTGTGTTTTTTTCTTTCCCGGACAGATAACTAAAACAACTAGAAATATGTCTAATCCACAGCTCTCCCTGTGATACGGCGATAGGGCTGGGGTTAGGACTGGGGCTGGGGTTGGGACTGGGACCAGTCTAGGGTTAGGATTGGGTCTGAGAAGGAGAGAGGGGACTGGGAGTAGATATCTCAAATCACGTCTTTCAAATCACGACATTCAGCTCATCCACCAACAATCCTCACTTGAACCTGGGGAGTGAACCCTAGCACAGACACACAGTAGTCAGCTTTCATCAGTCCCACCAACCCCAATGACTGGAGAGCACAGAGACCTGGAGGGAGTCCTAAAGGTGAGAGGGACCGGGTCTGATCAAACTGGTGACCTGACGGAGGACAGAGGCAGGTGTGCAATAAGGACAGAGTCAGTGAATCTCTCTCTCTCTTTCTTTCTTTTCTTTCTTTTCTTTCACCCTCTCTCTCCCTCCTTCTCTATCTCTCTCCTTCTCCAACTCTCTATCCCCGTCTCACCCTAGCCAGAGTCAGCAGTTGCAGGCACAAATATTTTACCTTTATAAGGAGAGCTCTCCAATTCTCTCCCCATTTCAACCCCCCCCCCCAACCCTTATTGAGTTTGGGCCAACATTTAGAGTGAGACAGTGACTGAACTCCTGCCCAGCTCCCTCCCTCCCTCCCTCCCTCCCTCCCTCCCTCCCTCCCCTCCCCTCCACTCCCTCCCTCCCTCCCTCCCTCCCTCCCTCGGTTCTCCTGCTGTGGTGATTCATCCTGTTCGGTCTGGGATGCTAAACTTCTTTTCGGATGAAGTCAGGCTTTTACTGTTCCTGCCCCCTGGGGCTCCAGAGAGCTTTAAGCTCCGCGCTTCTGTGTTGATTCAGAGCTTTAGTGCAGCTTTGAGGTGTGTGTGTCCTCTAACGACCAACCGCGTGTTCGTCTGCAAAGTGCTTGCCTCAGCAAAGTGTCAGTGACACAAAATTCCGAGGGGCAGCATCTATAATGTATGCCCACAATGCATTGCGTCTCACCAGGGGGATACAGCTCAATCAGTTTCTGTTAAGAACGCAGTCAGCCCTCCCCCCCACCTCCTTTTTCCAGGCTGAGAGGAGGAGAAAGGCATTCAACTTGAACAGTTGTGGAGAAGAGGAGTTGATGTTTGCCATGGCGGCAAGAGTGTAGTGAAATCCTCCCTGCCTCGAAGCTGGGTGGCTGGGGAGGGAGGGAGGGAAGGAGTCAGGGAGGGAGGGAAGGATGGAGGGAAATGAGGGCATTGAATTAATAAACGGAAGGTCAAAGGAGGAAGGGTGTGAAGGGAAGATCACCCTGTGATATGGGAGAGAGCGATAAGTAGACAGGCTGGGATTACTGTCTCACTTCGAGCTGGCAGAGCAGGTGTGTGTGTGTGTGTGTGTGTGTGTGTGTGTGATGGCTGACTGACTGGCTGACAACCCAGCCTCAACAGACCGACTCGGGTGAGAAAAGACAGAGGCAGGGTACTGAGGGTGGAGGCAGGATGGAGGACATGAAGAAGGATCTCTCGCTCTACCCCTCCCTCCCTCTCTCTCTTAGAAACCACAACCAAAGTAAACAACTCCAAAAGGGGGGGGGGGAGAGAGAGAAAGAGAGAGAGAGAGAGGGGGAGAGAGAGAGAGGGCGTGAGAGATGCAGTTAGTGAGAGAAGTGTTGAGAGTGGACTCTGCTATCAGTGAGACAGACAGGGTTATTGGCATGTTCAGACACTGATAAGAGAGATAAGTGTCTGGTAGATATCCTTATCTCTCACAGCAGTACGTCCATATCCTGTCTGCTGTGAGGTACAGACATTCTACAACAGCTTCCTTCAACAAGGTTCTTCACAAATGCTTTCTTTGCAGAGACGTGTTTGACTAGGGCTCGGCTGCATTATAAGGAATGCCATGGGTTATCCATGAGTTATCTTGTGCCAAGTTAATCCCATTTAAAATGATTCTGACTCTATTCAATGATCTCTCCAACTGGATTGCTGTAGTGTTTGTGCAGCGCAAGACGAGGGACTCACCTGCAAAACACACTGTTTTCTATTCATGTTTCCTAAAACCTCCTCTAAACCCAATGTTAGGATACCCCCTCCCACCTCACCAGGCAGGTCAGAGAACAGCAGGATACACCCCCCCCCCCTCCTCACCAGGCAGGTCAGAGAACAGCAGGATACACCCCCCCCCCCCCTCCTCACCAGGCAGGTCAGAGAACAGCAGGATACACACCCCCCCCCCCCCCCCCTCACCAGGCAGGTCAGAGAACAGCAGGATACACTCCCCCCCCCTCCTCACCAGGCAGGTCAGAGAACAGCAGGATACAATCCCCCCCCACCTCACCAGGCAGGTCAGAGAACAGCAGGATACACCCCCCCCTCCTCCTCCTCCTCCCCCCTCCTCACCAGGCAGGTCAGAGAACAGCAGGATACACTCGTTGAAGCCGTTGGCCAGCAGCCGTTCCCTGAGCTGCAGCAGTATCGCCACGCCGATGCAGAAGGGGAAGGACGCGTTGCCCAGCAACAGCGTGTCCCACAGGTGGAAGATCTTGTGCAGAGGAAACACGTCTGGGGGGGTAGAGATAAACATGACACTGGTTACTGGGGGGTACCCTTGTTAGCGTAGCTGCACCATAGATACCCTAGTTGCCACTAACTGCCCCCTAGATAGCCTAACTGCCTCCTAGATATCCTAACTGCCTCCTAGATACCCTAACTGTCCCCTAGATAGCCCAACTGCCTTCTAGATAGCCTAACTGCCTCCTAGATAGCCTAACTGCCTCCTAGATAGCCTAACTGCCTCCTAGTTCAAGTATTTTATTGTCAGGTACACAGAACAACACAAGGTTAGACTGGGCACTGAAATTCTTAAGTCAAGACAACGCAAGCACCTGGCATAACATAACATATAAGTACACGGAACACAATTTACATCAATGCTGAGCTTAAATAAGTGAAACTTCCTACATATACAGATGGCAATAAATATCGACTATACTAACCCTAATACTAAAACTTCTTAATTACAGATAACAATAGATAGTACACTATACTAACCCTAAATGCACAAGAAACCTGTTCCAACCCTATAACCTATTCTAACCTAAGTGGAGTACAGTACAATGGTGCAATGTCAATGACCATACAGGAGCCTGTTGGCGAGGTACAGTGAGGTACAGTAGTGCAAGTTACTTTCAGCAACCAGTAGCTGAAAGTGACAGTAGATAGCCTAACTGCCTCCTAGATAGCCTAACTGCCTCCTAGATAGCCTAACTGCCTCCTAACTGCCTCCTAGATAGCCTAACTGCCTCCTAGATAGCCTAACTGCCTCCTAGATGCCCCCTAGATAAGCTAGGGGCAGCTAGGCTGTCTTGGTTCTCTCTCTAATGACACAATAGAGACAGTATTACACTAGCCTCCTGTTAACGGGTTAGACAGTTTCTTCAGATGTGTACTAAGCAGGCGCTGTGTGAGTGTGTGTGTGTGTGTGTGTATGTAAGGGGAGGGAGCCTGGGAGAGTCCAGGAACACATTAGCAGTCGGGTGAGACTATGTTAATGTGTGCGTGCACGTGTTTTTAAGTATGTGTGTTTGTGTGTGAGTATGGCTATGTGTGCACTTATTGATGGATGTGTGTGCGTGTGTGTATTATGAGGCCACTTATT
>NC_061081.1:14654904-14727042 GCF_021917145.1 Hypomesus transpacificus | reverse complement strand
GATGACTGCAAATTTCCTTCTTCTTAATTCGGATAAAACCGAGGTTCAAATTTTTGGTCCGAAAAAAACACCGAAATAATTTATCCCATCTAACCTTAGACTTAGACGGCGTCAAAGTATCTCAAAGCCAGCTGGTAAAAAATCTGGGAGTCACAATGGACCCAGACCTTTCATTTGAGAGGGGAGGAGAGGAATGAGGATATTGGGTTGATTCTGTCTGGTTAATTGGGAGCAATCTCCCCTGGGGCCTGAAAGGTTTTCCAGTACCTGGTCTCGCTAGATTCACATCGCCCCTCAACACACACACACACCCACACACACACACCCACACACACACACACACACCCCCTTCCATCCCCTGGGGTAATGAGCGAGGGAGAGAGACAGGAGAGAGACATCTCAGTACTGACTGAGGGACACTTTTTCACTCAAGTTTAAGTAAGAAAGTGTGAGCTCTGACATATACTTCAGTGACAGTAGCCAATACTACAACCTGTTTTAGTGTCACGATGGTAACTGGAATGAGAGCAGTCAATGATTTAAAAAAAAACATTCTTTCAACCTTTCAAATATTATTTCCCCCCCCCCCCCCCCCAAAAAATGTAAAACTTTCCGGAAATATTTTAAAAACCTTTTAAAACGTTTTTTCATAACTGTTTTCCGAAAATATTGTCAACCTTTCTGCCAAAATTCTATTTTTTCAACTTTTCACAGACATTCCAATCCGAAGCGATGTACACCGGTTGATTTGAACTTGGAGTGTTCTTGTTATATACAGAACAATCTATGGTTTCCTTGCCAAAACACTTTGAACAAGACTAGAGAAACACAGGTAAAAGGACTGTCTGCAAGTCTTGAACTTCACAAGGGAATTAGTCACAGTGTGTAAAAAGGGACTAAATGTTGGACCAACATCAAAGCCATGTGAACCAACACAATCCACATATTATTCTCTGATGCAGACTGGTGAAAAGAACACTAATCTGTCTTTAAAAGGACAGAGTTGAACCCTTAATCTCAGGCCTTTCTAGTGACATCAGAGGTCAGTTATGAAGTTTGACATTCCAACCAGGAAGAGCAACAGTGGAGGTTCTACACCACTTCAACAAGGGGGGCCAAAACTGGGGGGGGCCAAGCTGGGACCAGTTGTACTGTACGATTAACATTACTGTTATCAGTTTTCTTCACTGCATTGCAGGCATTAACAGTCAAAAATACCATGTTTATAATGATTTCAGAATTCTACATTTTTGGGGGGGCACAAGGGGGGCCTGGCCCCCTGTATACCAATCTACTGACTGGTTGCTGTAACTGGTTGTTCTAACTTTATTAAACCATGCAATATTAGGTACAGGCTGTGTGTCCCCAACGTCAAGGAGACGTCTTGTTTCCAGGCGAGGAAGGGGGCGTTTCCCCCTCTCCTTCCTCCTGAAAGACTCAGGAGATGGAGACAAACGCACAGGAAACACCCACAGGAGCAGCGCTACATCGCAATATCTGATTGAAGCCTTAATTCTCCCTATTGTCCTCTGTAAGCTTCTAAAGACGACAGATGTTTTGTTTCCTCAGAATAGACGGGTTGATCTGAGGGGCCGCAGCGCTTCACGTCGTTCAAACAGGATTTATAATTTTCTTTCATTGGTGTTTTCTGCACACAAAAAAAGAGAAGCAGTTTGTGGGAGGGAGCTAAACAGGAAGTGCAGTCTGTGGGAGGGAGCTAAACAGGAAGTGCAGTGTGTGGGAGGGTGCTAAACAGGAAGTGCAGTGTGTGGGAGGGTGCTAAACAGGAAGTGCAGTGTGTGGGAGGGTGCTGAACAGGAAGTGCAGTTTGTGGGAGGATGCTAAACAGGAAGTGCAGTCTGTGGGGAGCGAGGAGGAAGAAGAGGAGGAGGGAGAGGAGGAGGAGGGAGAGTGAGAGGAGGAGCTAAACAGGAAGTGGTCATGACCTGATCACCTTGGACCACGGAGAGATTGATGAGGAGGCAAGGAGAGAGACGGATAACAAGGGAAGGAGAGAGATAGATGGAGAGAGAGACAGACATGGATGGATGGAGAGAGAGACAGACATGGATGGATGGATGGAGATAGAGAGAGCGAGGACGTGGAGAGAAAGAGAGCGAGAGAGAGAGAAAAGGGAAACAGGGTCAGATAGAGAACGAGATTGAAAGAGAATTGTGACAAATTTGGCAATACAGAGATCCTTCAGGGAGTGAAAGAGAGTGGGGAGAGAGAGAGAGAGAGAGAGAGAGAGAGAGAGAGAGAGAGAGAGAGAGAGAGAGAGAGAGAGCGCGAGAGAAAGAGCGAGAGAGCGAGAGAGAGAGCGCGCGAGAGAAAGAGGGAGAGAGCGAGAGAGCGAGCGAAGTGTGCAAATCATCACCAGAGGGGTGAGGGGTAGGCTTGGCCCTGCAGGAACTCAGGAAGGACAAAGTCCCTCCAACATTACTGTCTGTGTGTGTGTGCGCGGAGGCAATGTGATTCTTCCTGCTTTATCTGTGGACTGGGCCTGTAGCCAGAGCCATCCACCCCCTCCCTCACCTCCATCAGCTCTGCCCCGCGGGGAGAGGGGGCGGAGGGGGAGGAGGGGGGAGTGTCTAATGTTCCTTTACAGTGCCCTCCACAACTGTTCAGATATTTTAGCTTCAGGACACCTTTGTTGGAAGAGGGAGATGGAAAGATGGGAGGTGGGGAGGGGGAGAGGAGGGGGAAGGAGGGGGAGAGGAGGAGGGGAAGAGGAGGAGGGGGAGAGGAGGAGGGGGAGAGGGTGAGAAGGAGGGGGAGAGGGTGAGAAGGAGGGGGAGAGGGTGAGGGGGAGAATAGGAGGGGAAGAGGAGGAGGGGGAGAATAGGAGGGGAAGAGGAGGAGGGGGAGAGGGTGAGGGGAAGAGGAGGAGGGGGAGAGGGTGAGAGGGAGGGGGAGAATAGGAGGGGAAGAGGAGGAGGGGGAGAGGGTGAGGAGGAGGGGGAGAATAGGAGGGGAAGAGGAGGAGGGGGAGAGGGTGAGGGGGAGAGAGAGGGTGAGGAGGAGGGGGAGAATAGGAGGGGAAGAGAAGGAGGGGGAGAGGGTGAGGGGGAGAGGGGGAGAGGGTGAGAAGGAGGGGGAGAAGGTGAGGAGGAGGGGGAGAGGGTGAGGAGGAGGGGGAGAGGGTGAGGGGGAGAGGGTGAGAAGGAGGGGGAGAGGGTGAGAGGGTGAGGAGGAGGGGGAGAGGGTGAGAAGGAGGGGGAGAGGGTGAGGAGGAGGGGGAGAGGATGAGGAGGAGGGGGAGAGGGTGAGGGGGAGAGGGTGAGAAGGAGGGGGAGAGAATAGGAGGGGAAGAGGAGGAGGGGGAGAGGGTAAGGGGGAGAGGGTGAGAAGGAGGGGGAGAGGGTGAGAGGGTGAGGAGGAGGGGGAGAGGGTGAGGGGGAGGGGGAGAGGGTGAGAAGGAGGGGGAGAGGGTGAGAGGGTGAGGAGGAGGGGGAGAGGGTGAGGAGGAGGGGGAGAGGGTGAGAGGGTGAGAAGGAGGGGGAGAATAGGAGGGGAAGAGAAGGAGGGGGAGAGGAGGAGGGGGAGAGGGTGAGAAGGAGGGGGAGAATAGGAGGGGAAGAGGAGGAGGGGGAGAGGAGGAGGGGGAGAGGGTGAGAAGGAGGGGGAGAATAGGAGGGGAAGAGGAGGAGGGGGAGAGGGTGAGGGGGAGAGGGTGAGAAGGAGGGGGGAGAGGGTGAGAGGGTGAGGAGGAGGGGGAGAATAGGAGGGGAAGAGGAGGAGGGGGAGAGGGTGAGGGGGAGAGGGTGAGAAGGAGGGGGAGAATAGGAGGGGAAGAGGAGGAGGGGGAGAGGGTGAGGGGGAGAGGGTGAGGGGGAGGAGGAGGGGGAGAGGGTGAGAAGGAGGGGGAGAGGGTGAGGAGGAGGGGGAGAGGGTGAGGAGGAGGGGAGAGGGTGAGAAGGAGGGGGAGAGGGTGAGGAGGAGAGGGTGAGAAGGAGGGGGAGAGGGTGAGAGGGTGAGGAGGAGGGGGAGAGGGTGAGGAGGAGGGGAGAGGGTGAGGAGGAGGGGGAGAGGGTGAGAAGGAGGGGGAGAGGGTGAGAGGGTGAGGAGGAGGGGGAGAGGGTGAGGAGGAGGGGAGAGGGTGAGAAGGAGGGGGAGAGGGTGAGGAGGAGGGGGAGAGGGTGAGGAGGAGGGGGAGAGGGTGAGGAGGAGGGGGAGAGGGTGAGAGGGTGAGGAGGAGGGGAGAGGGTGAGAAGGAGGGGGAGAGGGTGAGGGGGAGAGGGTGAGAAGGAGGGGGAGAGGGTGAGAGGGTGAGGAGGAGGGGGAGAGGGTGAGGAGGAGGGGGAGAGGGTGAGAAGGAGGGGGAGAGGGTGAGAGGGTGAGGGGGAGAGGGTGAGAAGGAGGGGAAGAGGAGGAGGGGGAGAGGGTGAGGGGGAGAGGGTGAGAAGGAGGGGGAGAATAGGAGGGGAAGAGGATGAGGGGGAGAGGGTGAGGGGGAGGAGGAGGGGGAGAGGGTGAGAGGAGGGGGAGAGGGGGAGAGGGTGAGGAGGAGGGGGAGAGGGGTGAGGAGGAGGGGAGAGGGTGAGAAGGAGGGGGAGAGGGTGAGGAGGAGAGGGTGAGAAGGAGGGGGAGAGGGTGAGAGGGTGAGGAGGAGGGGGAGAGGGTGAGGAGGAGGGGGAGAGGGTGAGGAGGAGGGGGAGAGGGTGAGAAGGAGGGGGAGAGGGTGAGAGGGTGAGGAGGAGGGGGAGAGGGTGAGGAGGAGGGGAGAGGGTGAGAAGGAGGGGGAGAGGGTGAGGAGGAGGGGGAGAGGGTGAGAGGGTGAGGAGGAGGGGAGAGGGTGAGAAGGAGGGGGAGAGGGTGAGGGGGAGAGGGTGAGAAGGAGGGGGAGAGGGTAAGGGGGAGAGGGTGAGAAGGAGGGGGAGAGGGTGAGAGGGTGAGGAGGAGGGGGAGAGGGTGAGGGGGAGGGGGAGAGGGTGAGAAGGAGGGGGAGAGGGTGAGAGGGTGAGGAGGAGGGGGAGAGGGTGAGGAGGAGGGGAGAGGGTGAGAAGGAGGGGGAGAGGGTGAGGAGGAGGGGGAGAGGGTGAGAAGGAGGGGGAGAGGGTGAGAGGGTGAGGAGAAGGGGGAGAGGGTGAGAAGGAGGGGGAGAGGGTGAGGAGGAGGGGGAGAGGGTGAGGAGGAGGGGGAGAGGGTGAGAAGGAGGGGGAGAGGGTGAGAGGGGAGAGGGTGAGGAGGAGGGGGAGGAGGAGGGGGAGAGGGTGAGAAGGAGGGGGAGAGGGTGAGAGGGTGAGGAGGAGGGGGAGAGGGTGAGGAGGAGGGGAGAGGGTGAGAAGGAGGGGGAGAGGGTGAGGAGGAGGGGGAGAGGGTGAGGATGAGGGGGAGAGGGTGAGAGGGTGAGGAGGAGGGGGAGAGGGTGAGGAGGAGGGGGAGAGGGTGAGGAGGAGGGGGAGAGGGTGAGAAGGAGGGGAGAGGGTGAGAAGGAGGGGGAGAGGGTGAGGGGGAGAGGGTGAGAAGGAGGGGGAGAGGGGTGAGAGGGTGAGGAGGAGGGGGAGAGGGTGAGGAGGAGGGGGAGAGGGTGAGAAGGAGGGGGAGAGGGTGAGAGGGGAAGAGGGTGAGGAGGAGGGGGAGGAGGGGGGAGAGGGTGAGAAGGAGGGGGAGAGGGTGAGAGGGTGAGGAGGAGGGGGAGAGGGTGAGGAGGAGGGGGAGAGGGTGAGGAGGAGAGGGTGAGAAGGAGGGGGAGAGGGTGAGAGGGTGAGGAGGAGGGGGAGAGGGTGAGGAGGAGGGGAGAGGGTGAGAAGGAGGGGGAGAGGGTGAGGAGGAGGGGGAGAGGGTGAGAGGGTGAGGAGGAGGGGAGAGGGTGAGAAGGAGGGGGAGAGGGTGAGGGGGAGAGGGTGAGAAGGAGGGGGAGAGGGTGAGAGGGTGAGGAGGAGGGGGAGAGGGTGAGGAGGAGGGGGAGAGGGTGAGGAGGAGAGGGAGAGGGTGAGAAGGAGGGGGGAGAGGGTGAGGAGGAGGGGGAGAGGGTGAGGAGGAGGGGAGAGGGTGAGAAGGAGGGGGAGAGGGTGAGGAGGAGGGGGAGAGGGTGAGAAGGAGGGGGAGAGGGTGAGAGGGTGAGGAGAAGGGGGAGAGGGTGAGAAGGAGGGGGAGAGGGTGAGGAGGAGGGGGAGAGGGTGAGGAGGAGGGGGAGAGGGTGAGAAGGAGGGGGAGAGGGTGAGAGGGGAAGAGGGTGAGGAGGAGGGGGAGGAGGAGGGGGGAGGGGTGAGAAGGAGGGGGAGAGGGTGAGAGGGTGAGGAGGAGGGGGAGAGGGTGAGGAGGAGGGGGAGAGGGTGAGGAGGAGGGGGAGAGGGTGAGAAGGAGGGGGAGAGGGTGAGAGGGTGAGGAGGAGGGGGAGAGGGTGAGGAGGAGGGGAGAGGGTGAGAAGGAGGGGGAGAGGGTGAGGAGGAGGGGGAGAGGGTGAGGAGGAGGGGGAGAGGGTGAGGAGGAGGGGGAGAGGGGAGGGGTGAGGAGGAGGGAGAGGGTGAGGGGGGAGAGGGTGAGGGGGAGGGTGAGAAGGAGGGGGAGAGGGTGAGAGGGTGAGGAGGAGGGGGAGAGGGTGAGGAGGAGGGGGAGGAGGGTGAGAAGGAGGGGGGAGGGTGAGAAGGAGGGGGAGAGGGTGAGGGGGAGAGGGTGAGAAGGAGGGGGAGAGGGTGAGAGGGTGAGGAGGAGGGGGGAGAGGGTGAGGAGGAGGGGGAGAGGGTGAGAAGGAGGGGGAGAGGGTGAGGAGGAGGGGGGAGAGGGTGAGGAGGAGGGGAGAGGGTGAGAAGGAGGGGGAGAGGGTGAGGAGGAGGGGAGAGGGTGAGAGGGTGAGGAGGAGGGAAGAGGGTGAGGAGGAGGGGGAGAGGGTGAGAGGGAGGGGGAGAGGGTGAGAGGGAGGGGGAGAGGGTGAGGAGGAGGGGGAGAGGGTGAGAAGGAGGGGAGAGGGTGAGGGGTGATGAGGAGGGGGAGAGGGGTGAGGAGGAGGGGTGTGAGGGGGAGGGGAAGAGGGTGAGGAGGAGGGGGAGAGGGTGAGGAGGAGGGGAAGAGGGTGAGGAGGAGGGGGAGAGGGGTGAGAAGGAGGGGGAGAGGAGAGAATGTGAGGCTGCTGTACTCACATCTGGGATGAATCCGATGTCATTAAGGTGGTTGCTCAGCTCTGGGTCGTGGAACGCTATCATCTGGGAGAACACCGTCAGGTACTCTGAAGAACAGAGGAGAACACTGTCAGGTACTCTGAAGAACCGAGGAGAACACTGTCAGGTACTCTGAAGAACCGAGGAGAACACTGTCAGGTACTCTGAAGAACACTGTTAGGTACTCAGAAGAACCGAGGAGAACACTGTCAGGTACTCTGAAGAACACTGTTAGGTACTCAGAAGAACCGAGGAGAACACTGTCAGGTGCTCTGAAGAACAGAGGAGAAAGCTGTCAGGTACTCTGAAGAACAGAGGAGAACACTGTCAGGTACTCTGAAGAATCGAGGAGAACACCGTCAGGTACTCTGAAGAACACTGTCAGGTACTCTGAAGAACAGAGGAGAACACTGTCAGGTACTCTGAAGAACAGAGGAGAAAGCTGTCAGGTACTCTGAAGAACAGAGGGGGGGGGGAGGGAGCGGGAGAGAGAGAGTAAATGAAAGAGAAAGAGAGTGTATGTGTGAGGGAGAGAGAGGGAGAGAAAACAAGACTCTTAAGACAGAAACTCTGAGGTACTCTGCAAGCGTTCACTAAAGGGCAACCGTTTGCTGCGCCGCTGCGATGACTCCTGTCTAACAACAGGGGGGCCCAACTGTGACAGCTCTCCCTCGGGCTCCGCCCCTAGCCGGCGTCTCCTGGTACGACCCCACATCTCCTAATGACAACTCCCCTCCTCTGCCTGCCGACCGTCGCCGCGCCAACCCTTCCAATTAGTTTCCACGGTTACGGGCTACAACGTCAGGAAGCAGCAATTTAATGGACGGGGAGGCGTGACGCTACAGGCGCCGATGCTAACTTTAGCCTTAACTCTGAATTTTGTGGCTCGACGTCAGTTGGAGGGGCGAGGACGGGTTGCCAGGAAACCGGACGTGGGGGGGGGGGGGACGTTTCTAATGTAAATGAACGACTGGAACGACTGTGATGATGGAGGGGGTGTGTGTATGAGAGGGAGAAAGCTTACCTTGGATGACATGAGAGTTGTCCTTGAGGAAGAAGTTGTAGAGATACTTGGGGATGAAGGCAGACATGCAGGCATATGCCAGAGCTGGAGGGAGAGGAGGAGGAGGAGGGAGAGGAGGAGGGAGAGGAGGGAGAGGAGGAGGGAGAGGGGGAGGGAGAGGAGGAGGGATAGGGAGAGGAGGAGGGAGAGGGAGAGGAGGAGGGAGAGGAGGGAGAGGAGGGAGAGGAGGAGGGAGAGGGGGAGGGAGAGGGGGAGGGAGAGGGGGAGGGAGAGGAGGAGGGAGAGGGAGAGGAGGAGGGAGGAAGAGGAGGAGGGAGAGGGAGGAAGAGGGAAAGGAGGAGGGAGAGGAGGAGGGAGAGGGAGGAAGAGGGAGAGGAGGAGGGAGGAAGAGGGAGAGGAGGAGGGAGAGGGAGGAAGAGGGAAAGGAGGAGGGAGAGGGAGACGAGGAGGAGGGAGAGGAGGAGGGAGAGGAGGAGGAGGAGGGAGAGGAGGAGGGAGGAAGAGGGAAAGGAGGAGGGAGAGGGGGAGGGAGAGGAGGAGGAGGGAGAGGAGGAGGAGGGAGAGGGAGAAGAGGAGGGAGAGGAGGAGGAGGGAGGGAGAGGAGGAGGAAGAGGGAGAGGAGGAAGGAGAGAAGAAAAGTCACTAATTATGATCAGTTCTGCGCTTGGAATAACACCTGATATTTCACATCAAAATACACAAGTCACTGAGCAGATACGTGCACCTAATGTGACATGCTTCAAGACTAAGTACACTGGTGTCATCGCTAAGTAACCCAGCTGTCATTAAAGCTTTGACATGTTCTCAGTTAGCTGACAGACCGAGGGCAGCCAGAGCAACTCTCACCTTCATTGTTGAAGTTCAGGTAGAGGAAGGGAGCACAGAGAGAGTCCAAACCTGTTCCACACAATCCTCAGGATCAGTCACACGCAAGACCATTTGGTTACATGGAAATACTTGTGGAAATATATAAAACGTGAATCGATAAGTTTGAAATTGAGATTTTTGCGCGAATAAACACAAATGAACGCGAAGCGAAAATTCCCTTCTTTCACGCAAAGAATTCGCTTCGCGTTCGGTGTGAACACAGAATTATGAATGAAAACAAAAGAACAATAGAAGAGATGTTTATGTGTGCTGTTCTGGGATCAGCTAAGGCCGTTTTCAAGATCATCCAGAAGTTGAAGCGCCTACCCAGGCTACCGAGGGGCTGGTATATATATCGCTCTACTGGGGCACAGGTACCCCTTTTCATATCCCTTTTTTTTCTTCCAAGCTTGCTGCGC
Organism: Hypomesus transpacificus; assembly: GCF_021917145.1. Taxonomy (NCBI): domain Eukaryota; kingdom Metazoa; phylum Chordata; class Actinopteri; order Osmeriformes; family Osmeridae; genus Hypomesus; species Hypomesus transpacificus. The sequence continues at coordinate 14,717,632 of NC_061081.1, read as the reverse complement.
ACAACGCACTACTAGGCTATAGAAACTCCCCTTGCTTAACCCACTATACAACAGTTCAGGGATGCAAGTTTGATATCAGTTTTGGCAGGGACATCAATAGTTAATGCGAGCGCGCACATTTCTTTCGCATTCATTTGAGCGCAAATACAGTTTTTTGAGCTTCATGTACCGGGGGCGGGGCCGGGGGCGGGGCAGGGGCAGTGGAGGAGGAGCTATTGTTTTTTATGTTTTTGTCAAAATAAGAGGATCGGTAGGCCTATCATTTAGAAACAACCTCAATTCTGACTTGTGTGCCGAGTCCAACACCTGGACTTGTGTGTGCGTGCTGCAGTGGCTGCTTGGCAACTTCAGAAGAGCACCCTGACATGGAATTTAGCGAGCATCGGCATGGGCTTTGATTTAACAAGTGCTGATTGGGATATTGCGTTTATGAGTTTATGAGCGTTTATGTGTTTATCCCGGCCTTATCAATCTAAATGAATGCACTGACTAATAAAATAAATTCTTGAAACTTAAACTAAATTTTACTGGGGCACAGCAGATTTATACTGGGGCACGTGGGGCAGTAAAAAGGGTCTAACGACGCCCCTGCGACTACCCCAGATAACTGGACACACTTGACAACCCAACAGCCACATGTCAGTCAAGGCTGAAATGGTGTGTCTTTAACGCCATCTGGTGGCAGACTGACCACAGTACAGCACCCCACTGGTCCAGGTGTGTTTGATTTACAGCTTGGCACCGCTGGGAATGTCAACCGTGTTTCATTATGCCGTGGAATAAATCAAGCTTTTATCATATGCATAATAACTGTCTAGGAATGGCTAATGTTTAAAGTGCACTTGATTCATGTTATGACTCGTTTGAGGTGCCCTTGATTTGAGTGCGTGGGCCTCACCCTGCCAGTAGACCAGCTCGGGGTGGGACACCACCCAGGCCTTCAGCACGCGGCGGAACTTGACGTGACCCTGGGGCGACGACAGCAGCTCGTCATACTGGTGACAGCGAGGGATGTCTACCTCAATCTGGACACACGCACACCCCCCCCCCCCCCCCCCCCCCCCCCCCCCACACACACCCCACACACACCCCACACACACACCCACACACACACACACAGAAAGACACAGGGTTTAAGAGATGTACACTGTGCGTGTTGTCAGCTGTGTCAGCTGCCCCGATGACATAACGTTCTCCGTACCTGTCGATCAGTCGGTATGGGCGTGTCCTTGTCTATGCTGTCGTATTTAGCCTGGATATCCCCCTGAACCAACGAAAACATCAATCAGTCCAGGTCAAACACATGTAGATACAATCCCCCACCCCCCGTTTCCTAAGTGAAGTGGTCCAGTCCTACCTCCACGCCCAGCAGAGCGGACCACGCCAAGCCCCTGACCAGGGGGGGGATGTCCACCCGCGCCTCCTTCCACACCTGGGTCTTCTTGTAAGGGTAGGCCTGAGGACGCAGGCAAACCCAGGGCCTGTTTCAATACTCTAGACATGCAGCCTTCCCTCCTTAACACCTTGATGCCCAACCAAGGCCCTGAGGGCAGTGATGGTGCAGGTGTGTGTGTGTGCATGTGTGCAGGTGTGTGTGTGACCTGCAGCAGCCTGTTGAAGAGGATGATGCGTGTGAGCTGGTACTCTGTGTCTCTCTCCCGGATGATGAGGGGCAGGGACACGGCCGAGGCCTGCAGCTCACTGCTGCTGATGGACTGGGGCAGGCTGCAGGGTCTGGAGGAGACAGGAGAGAGAGGGGCAGGCTGCAGGGTGTGGAGGACACAGGAGAGAGAAGGGGCTGGAGGACACAGGAGAGAGAGGCTGGAGGAGACAGGAGAGAGAGGCTGGAGGAGACAGGAGAGAGAGGCTGGAGGAGACAGGAGAGAGAGGCTGGAGGAGACAGGAGAGAGAGACTGGAGGAGACAGGAGAGAGGAGAGGGTGTGGAGGAGACAGGAGAGGGTCTGGAGGAGGGGAAGGCAACTCAACTGAGGAACAGTAGGAGGCAGAAGGACAGGAGGGGGGGAGAGGAGAAAAGCGGTGGGGGAGATGGGAGGAGGAGAGGACACGCTTGAGGAACTTTTCTTGACTTACTCTTCCTCCAGTATGGGGTAATAAGCCTCTCCTGCTACATCCTTCAGCCTCTGGAAACAGACAAACAGACATCTGGAATGATGGAGATTGATTTGGCTGCTTTGGAAGAGCAGAGGTCTTCCTGAGCGCTCTGATCTTCAAACACCAGGGGTCCTGTCGGCCCGGTGTGTCTGGCCAGGGTCTGGCCTGGGTCAGCAGGGGCTTCCTACACACAGCCAACTACATCATGTGGAGATTCATACTGAGTTGATACCAAATCTAATTCTAAGTCATGTCCCCTGTCCCAGAGGGCCTCACAGATGTCCTCAGATCAGCTGCTATAACCAACCTAGACCCTCCAGGAAGACAAGACAGATGTCCTCAGATCAGCTGCTATAACCAACCTAGACCCTCCAGGAAGACAAGACAGATGTCCTCAGATCAGCTGCTATAACCAACCTAGACCCTCCAGGAAGACAAGACAGATGTCCTCAGATCAGCTGCTATAACCAACCTAGACCCTCCAGGAAGACAAGACAGATGTCCTCAGATCAGCTGCTATAACCAACCTAGACCCTCCAGGAAGACAAGACAGATGTCCTCAGATCAGCTGCTATAACCAACCTAGACCCTCCAGGAAGACAAGACAGATGTCCTCAGATCAGCTGCTATAACCAACCTAGACCCTCCAGGAAGACAAGACAGATGTCCTCAGATCAGCTGCTATAACCAACCTAGACCCTCCAGGAAGACAAGACAGATGTCCTCAGATCAGCTGCTATAACCAACCTAGACCCTCCAGGAAGACAAGACAGATGTCCTCAGATCAGCTGCTATAACCAACCTAGACCCTCAAGGAAGACAAGACAGATGTCCTCAGATCAGCTGCTATAACCAACCTAGACCCTCAAGATGTCCTCAAATCAGCAGCTATAACCAACCTAGACCCTCAAGGAAGACAAGGACAACTGAAATGACTTATGTATCGGTGATGCGAGGATGTTGATCAAATATGGGTGATGAGGATATTGATCAGATATCGGTGATGTGAGGATATTGATCAGATATTGGTGATGTGCTGGCGTCTCCAGGAAGCACGTACGTTTCGCAGCTGGCAGAGGGACAGAGTGACGGTGGTGTCGTCCAATAGGAAACTCCGGTCCCTACCCTGGCCAAACGACTCCCCGTCCTCTAGCAGGAACCTGAGGGAGGGAGGGGGGGGGGGGAGAGGGAGAGGAGACCGATTAGAAAGGAGAGCGAGAGAGGGAAGACTGAGTACTCCCCGTCCTCTAGCAGGAACCTGAGGGAGGGAGCTGGAAGGGGAGAGGGAGGGATGCACAGCTATTTGTAATGAACAGTCATTTGGCAGAGCGCAGACTGGAGGAGGAGGAGGGAGGAGGGAGGAGCGGGTTACTTGGGCAGGGTGCAGACTGGAGGAGGAGGAGGGAGGAGCAGGTTACTTGGGCAGGGTGCAGACTGGAGGAGGAGGAGGGAGGAGGGAGGAGCAGGTTACTTGGGCAGGGTGCAGACTGTAGGAGGAGGAGGGAGGAGCAGGTTACTTGGGCAGGGTGCAGACTGGAGGAGGAGGAGGGAGGAGCAGGTTACTTGGGCAGGGTGCAGACTGGAGGAGGAGGAGGGAGGAGCAGGTTACTTGGGCAGAGTGCAGACTGGAGGAGGAGGAGGGAGGAGCAGGTTACTTGGGCAGGGTGCAGACTGGAGGAGGAGGAGGGAGGAGGGAGGGAGGAGCAGGTTACTTGGGCAGGGTGCAGACTGGAGGAGGAGGAGGGAGGAGCAGGTTACTTGGGCAGGGAGCAGACTGGAGAAGGAGGAGGGAGGAGGGAGGGAGGGAGGAGCAGGTTACTTGGGCAGAGTGCAGACTGGAGGAGGAGGAGGGAGGAGGGAGGAGCAGGTTACTTGGGCAGGGTGCAGACTGGAGGAGGAGGAGGGAAGAGCAGGTTACTTGGGCAGGGTGCAGACTGGAGGAGGAGGAAGGAGGAGGGAGGAGCAGGTTACTTGGGCAGGGTGCAGACTGGAGGAGGAGGAGGGAAGAGCAGGTTACTTGGGCAGGGTGCAGACTGGAGGAGGAGGAGGGAGGAGGGAGGAGCAGGTTACTTGGGCAGATTGCAGACTGGAGGAGGAGGAGGGAGGAGCAGGTTACTTGGGCAGAGTGCAGACTGGAGGAGGAGGAGGGAGGAGGGAGGAGCAGGTTACTTGGGCAGGGTGCAGACTGGAGGAGGAGGAGGGAGGAGGGAGGAGCAGGTTACTTGGGCAGGGTGCAGACTGGAGGAGGAGGAGGGAGGAGCAGGTTACTTGGGCAGGGTGCAGACTGGAGGAGGAGGAGGGAGGAGGGAGGAGCAGGTTACTTGGGCAGGGTGCAGACTGGAGGAGGAGGAGGAAGGAGGGAAGAGCAGGTTACTTGGGCAGGGTGCAGACTGGAGAAGGAGGAGGGAGGGAGGAGCAGGTTACTTGGGCAGGGTGCAGACTGGAGGAGGAGGAGGGAGGAGGGAGGAGCAGGTTACTTGGGCAGGGTGCAGACTGGAGGAGGAGGAGGGAGGAGCAGGTTACTTGGGCAGGGTGCAGACTGGAGGAGGAGGAGGGAGGAGCAGGTTACTTGGGCAGGGTGCAGACTGGAGGAGGAGGAGGGAGGAGGGAGGAGCAGGTTACTTGGGCAGGGTGCAGACTGGAGGAGGAGGAGGGAGGAGCAGGTTACTTGGGCAGGGTGCAGACTGGAGGAGGGAGGAGGGAGGAGCAGGTTACTTGGGCAGGGTGCAGACTGGAGGAGGAGGAGGGAGGAGCAGGTTACTTGGGCAGGGTGCAGACTGGAGGAGGAGGAGGGAGGAGCAGGTTACTAGGGCAGGGTGCAGACTGGAGGAGGAGGAGGGAGGAGCAGGTTACTTGGGCAGGGTGCAGACTGGAGGAGGAGGAGGGAGGAGCAGGTTACTTGGGCAGGGTGCAGACTGTAGGAGGAGGAGGGAGGAGCAGGTTCCTTGGGCAGAGTGCAGACTGGAGGAGGAGGAGGGAGGAGCAGGTTACTTGGGCAGGGTGCAGACTGGAGGAGGAGGAGGGAGGAGGGAGGGAGGAGCAGGTTACTTGGGCAGGGTGCAGACTGGAGGAGGAGGAGGGAGGAGCAGGTTACTTGGGCAGGGTGCAGACTGGAGGAGGAGGAGGGAAGAGCAGGTTACTTGGGCAGGGTGCAGACTGGAGGAGGAGGAGGGAAGAGCAGGTTACTTGGGCAGGGTGCAGACTGGAGGAGGGAGGAGGGAGGAGCAGGTTACTTGGGCAGGGTGCAGACTGGAGGAGGAGGAGGGAGGAGCAGGTTACTTGGGCAGGGTGCAGACTGGAGGAGGAGGAGGGAGGAGCAGGTTACTTGGGCAGGGTGCAGACTGGAGGAGGAGGAGGGAGGAGCAGGTTACTTGGGCAGGGTGCAGACTGGAGGAGGAGGAGGGAAGAGCAGGTTACTTGGGCAGGGTGCAGACTGGAGGAGGAGGAGGGAAGAGCAGGTTACTTGGGCAGGGTGCAGACTGGAGGAGGAGGAGGGAGGAGGGAGGAGCAGATTACTTGGGCAGGGTGCAGACTGGAGGAGGAGGAGGGAGGAGCAGGTTACTTGGGCAGGGTGCAGAGTGGAGGAGGAGGAGGGAGGAGCAGGTTACTTGGGCAGGGTGCAGACTGGAGGAGGAGGAGGGAGGAGCAGGTTACTTGGGCAGGGTGCAGACTGGAGGAGGAGGAGGGAGGAGCAGGTTACTTGGGCAGGGTGCAGACTGGAGGCTTGGACAGGATGATCTCCTTGTTGGTGAGCTCCTTCTCCAGGTCTCCTCCGGCCAGACACCACAGGTGGTACACCTCATCTATGGCTCTCTCAGCCAGGTAGTCCTCCTCCTCGTCTAAACACACACACACACACACACACACCCACATTACACCCACATTACACCCACATTACACACACATATATATGATACATTTACATTTACATTTATTCATTTAGCAGACGCTTTTATCCAAAGCGACTTCCAAGAGAGAGCTTCACAAAGTGCATAGGTCACTGATAATAACAACAAGATAGCCCCAGAGCATTGCGGGTAGTCAAAAACAAGAAGTACATATTGTGAACAACCAAAAAATAGTGCTAAAGGGAAGAAACCATAAGAGCATGTAGTTAAACAAGTTAAAAATTACACAACATTAATCTAAGTGCAGGTGTACCTGTAGGAAAGCAATAAAAATAGGATTAACTAAAAAAGAATACAACAGTTTAAATCAGCTACCACTAACCAACAAGAGCAACAGTCTAAGCAAGAGGAACCTTGTGAACCTTGAGGAAACTAGCGTTGGGTTCAGCAAACCATTCCTAAGTACCATTGTACTCCCGGAACAAGTGTGTCTTGAGCCTTCTCTTGAAAGTGGAGAGACAGTCCGTGTCTCTGATGGAGGTGGGGAGTTGATTCCACCACTGGGGTGCCAGGCAGGAGAAGAGCTTGTGCTGGGACCGGGCGGTCTTGAGAGGTGGGACCACCAGGCGGTTGTCTGAAGAAGACCGTAGGTGGCGGGTGGGGGTGTAAGGCTGCAGGAGAGACTTGATGTAGTCGGGTGCAGTCCCGTTCACTGCTCGGAAGGTCAGTACCAGGGTCTTGAATCTGATGCGGGCCGTTATGGGTAGCCAGTGGAGGGAGATGAGGAGCGGGATAACGTGGGAGCGTCTGGGTAGATTGTAGACCAGGCGGGCCGCTGCGTTCTGAATCCTCTGAAGAGGGCGGGTTGCGCATGATGGGAGACCGGCGAGCAGCGAGTTGCAGTAGTCCAACTTGGAGAGGACAAGTGCTTGGACAAGCAGCTGGGTGGAGTGCTCAGACAGGTATCTCCTGATCTTCCGGATGTTGTAGAGGGTGAATCTACACGACCGGGAGACCGCAGCAATGTGGGCCGTGAGGGAGAGCTCGTCATCCATGGTAACCCCAAGGTTCCTGGCAGAGGATGAGGGGGTCACCGTCGCAGATCCCAGGGTGATTGAGAAGTCATGGGAGATGGAGGGTTTGGCCGGGATGATGAGAAGTTCCGTTTTGGCAAGGTTCAGCTGGAGGTGGTGCTCAGTCATCCAGGCGGAGATGTCTGCGAGGCAGGCCTCAATCCTAGCTGAGATCCCCGGATCGGTCGGAGGGAATGACAGGTACAGCTGCGTGTCGTCAGCGTAGCAGTGGTAGGAGAAGCCATGGGAGGTGATGATTGGTCCAAGTGAGGTGGTGTACAGAGAGAAGAGGAGGGGACCAAGGACGGAGCCCTGATGCGTGTGTGTGTGTGTGTGTGTGCAGGGACCTGGGCAGAGCTTGCTGAGCTGGTCTGGGAGCTCCAGCAGGGCGCAGCGTAGCGAGGAGGAGAACAGGCCTGGGGGGGGCTGGAAGGGGTTGCAGAGACCAGACACCCCCTCAAACACTGGGTCAGACAGCAGCTCTGCTGGAGTCGGCCTGGGGGGGAGGAAGAAAGGGGGTAGGGAGAGGGGGTGGGGAGAGGGGGAAGGGAGAGGGGGAAGGCAAGGAGAGGGGGAGGAGGTGAGGAAGACGGGGTGGGGAGAGGGGGTGGGGGGCAGGGGGATAAGAAGTCTGTTTGCTCCACTTAGGGAACCACTGTCACGTCTTAGATGTGGTTTGTTTATTTTACATCAAGTCATATAGAATTTAAACAATGGGGTATTTCTGTTTGGAATTAGACCCGTGTTCCAATGGTCATATGGTTTGATTCATGTAGCATATGGATCCCAAACACTGTTTAAGCCGGATGTAGACCACAGATCCCAGGGCTTAGCTGTGTATATACTGTATACAGTATAAGACGACACCATGAGCTACAGTCTACACAGAGTCATGTCTGAAAGAAGCACGGCCAGTTAACAGGATATGATGTCATGGTGGGTTTACCTTTGGGATGGCAGGAAGGTCAGACATTTCCTCAGTAAGTCCAAGACTTTCTCTGGGAGGGTCTGTGATGTTGCGAAAGCATTAGTTACACTCCCATGCAGTCCACTGGCTTCATCCTAGTGTTATTGAGACAGGCACTTCTCCTCTCCTCCCCTATCTCCCACTACTCCTACCCCCTTCTCTCCTCCCCCCTCTCCCTTTACTCCTATCCCCTTCTCTCCCCTCCCTCTCCTACCTTGATGGCATCAAGACAGCCATGTTCCTCAGCCAGCACAGTGACTATCTCGTCCATACAGCCTGGTGAGACAGAGAGGGTTTCAGACAAAGGGGGTTTCCATGGTTAATGTCTGGCACACATTCCTGCCCCTACGGATGGTACTGTGATGGGGGAGTCCTGACCTACAGAGTGATGGGGGAGTCCTGACCTACAGAGAGTGATGGGGGAGTCCTGACCTACAGAGAGTGATGGGGGAGTCCTGACCTACAGAGTGATGGGGGAGTCCTGACCTACAGAGTGATGGGGGAGACCTGACCTACAGAGAGTGATGGGGGAGTCCTGACCTACAGAGAGTGATGGGGGAGTCCTGACCTACAGAGTGATGGGGGAGTCCTGACCTACAGAGTGATGGGGGAGTCCTGACCCACAGAGTGATGGGGGAGACCTGACCTACAGAGTGATGGGGGAGTCCTGACCTACAGAGTGATGGGGGAGACCTGACCTACAGAGTGATGGGGGAGTCCTGACCTACAGAGTGATGGGGGAGTCCTGACCTACAGAGTGATGGGGGAGTCCTGACCTACAGAGAGTGATGGGGGAGTCCTGACCTACAGAGTGATGGGGGAGTCCTGACCTACAGAGTGATGGGGGAGTCCTGACCTACAGAGAGTGATGGGGGAGTCCTGACCTACAGAGTGATGGGGGAGTCCTGACCTACAGAGTGATGGGGTAGTCCTGACCTACAGAGTGATGGGGGAGTCCTGACCTACAGAGTGATGGGGGAGTCCTGACCTACAGAGTGATGGGGGAGTCCTGACCTACAGAGTGATGGGGGAGACCTGACCTACCCAGAGTGATGATGAATTTCAACCTCTCTCTGATCTCAATGTTGTGCAGAAGTCTCCTGCCCTGCAGACCAATGAGAAAACTCGTCAAATGATACAGACGACTGTCCAGGATGGGAGGGAGAGAGGGGGAGAAAGGGGGAGAGAGAGAGTGGGGGAGAGAGAGAGAGGGGGAGAGAGAGAGGGAGGGGGAGAGAGAGAGGGAGGGAGGGAGAGAGAGAGAGTGGGGAGAGAAAGAGGGGGAAAGAGAGAGGGAGGGGGAGAGAGAGAGAGAGGGGGAAAGAGAGAGAAAGAGGGGGAGAGAGAGAGAGAGGGGGAGAGAGAGAGAAAGAGGGGGAGAGAGAGAGAGAGGGGGAGAGAGAGAGGGAGGGAGGGGGGGAGAGGGGGAAAGAGAGAGAAAGAAAGGGGAGAGAGAGAGAGAGGGGGAGAGAGAGAGGGGGAGGGAGGGGGGGGAGAGAGAGAGAGAGGGGGAGGGAGGAATGGATGAATGAATAAAATGAATAAAAGTAGTAGTGAGTCGTACAGCACACAGCTCAAAGAGCAGCACCCCCAGAGACCACACGTCAGCTTTGGGTCCGGAGGGCAGGGGGGCGTCGCCACTGGAGGGGTCGCTGAGGTGGGCTGAGCCCTGGGCAATGACCTCCGGAGCCAAGTATGATGGATATCTGGGGGAGGGAGATCACACACATACACACAAGTACACACACAGGTACATACACACACACAGGTACACACACAGGTACACACAAACATTAACCCAGTGGCCTCTTGGTACTGTTTCATCTCCTTCATTGACTATTGTTACTGATTATTATGACGTTGAACAGGCTCCATCATTAGTGTCCACAGCAGTCTTTGAAACCTCATCTCTCTCTCTGGTCTGTGTACCGGGGGTCATGTGACTCATCAAGGAGCCTTTACAGACACGCTCATGACATCACTAAACCAGGGCTTCTCTCATGGATGTGAAAACACACAAAGACATCAGAGTTCAGAAGAGAGTGTGTGTGTGTGTTCTCTATCTCTCTCTCAGACACACACACAGGCTCGCTCCCCAACAGGATATTACAGAGACAGATCTCTGTTCTCAGCCACACAGGGAAGGAAATGTCTTTGATATCCACAGCATGGTTTCTATAACAAAGACCCATTAGAAGTCTATCTCACATATTTCAGTACTTTTTTTTGTAATAGTAGCTGATAGTCCCCATGTTCTTTACAGTTCTGGATCTGGGTCTTGCACATAAGAACTTAGATTTAAGGTTTAAAGACTTAATAGGTTAAATTGCCCTCTTATCCACACAATAGTATTCAGTGTATAATGTCCAATGTGTTGAACATTAGCAGTCAATACAATATAGTATATTACAGTGAAATGTGTTGACTATATAGATACCCAAACTGTGTAAGGTCTTACCCAATAGGGAAGTCCACATCTGCCCCACGATCAGTCATGTGATACAGGCCAAACTTGGCCAGCTTCACGTTACCCTGGAGACGACAGGATGAAAAAGGAGGGGAGGCGACAGAAGATGAGAGGACAAGAGAGGAAAAGCGTCTGTGTCGTGAGATATGTTGTGGTGTAGGCTGCTGTGTTGTGGTGCAGGCTGCTGTGTTGTGGTGTAGGCTGCTGTGTTGTGGTGTAGGCTGCTGTGTCGTGGTGTAGGCTGCTGTGTCGTGGTGTAGGCTGCTGTGTCGTGGTGTAGGCTGCTGTGTCGTGGTGTAGGCTGCTGTGTCGTGGTGTAGGCTGCTGTGTCGTGGTGTAGGCTGCTGTGTCGTGGTGTAGGCTGCTGTGTCGTGGTGTAGGCTGCTGTGTCGTGGTGTAGGCTGCTGTGTCGTGGTGTAGGCTGCTGTGTCGTGGTGTAGGCTGCTGTGTCGTGGTGTAGGCTGCTGTGTCGTGGTGTAGGCTGCTGTGTCGTGGTGTAGGCTGCTGTGTCGTGGTGTAGGCTGCTGTGTCGTGGTGTAGGCTGCTGTGTCGTGGTGTAGGCTGCTGTGTTGTGGTTTAGGCTGCTGTGTTGTGGTTTAGGCTGCTGTGTTGTGGTGTAGGCTGCTGTGTTGTGGTTTAGGCTGCTGTGTTGTGGTTTAGGCTGCTGTGTTGTGGTGTAGGCTGCTGTGTTGTGGTGTAGGCTGCTGTGTCGTGGTGTAGGCTGCTGTGTCGTGGTGTAGGCTGCTGTGTTGTGGTTTAGGCTGCTGTGTTGTGGTGTAGGCTGCTGTGTTGTGGTGTAGGCTGCTGTGTTGTGTAGGCTGCTGTGTTGTGGTGTAGGCTGCTGTGTTGTGTAGGCTGCTGTGTTGTGGTGTAGGCTGCTGTGTTGTGGTGCAGGCTGCTGTGTCGTGGTGCAGGCTGCTGTGTCGTGGTGTAGGCTGCTGTGTCGTGAGAGGAGTGGCTGTGACTGGAGGGAGAATACCTTGCAGTCCAGGAGGACGTTGTGTGAGTTGAGAGCACGGTGGACCATGCGGTGTTTGTTCATGAAGACCAACCCTTCCAGCACCTCGTAGGCTATCTGCAGAACCCTCTCTGGGCTGGGACACACAAACACTAGTTGAGGTATATATATTTATATACAGTACCAGTCAAAAGTTTGGACAAGTTATATATTTGTTAGTTTTTTTGTTCTTGTTTTGTATCATACAGACACAGGGCATTTAGTGTGTGATAAACCCCTAAATGTATCAAGCAAGGATCAAACACACGCTTGTTTCAGAACACCCAAACACACGCTTGTTTCAGAACACCCAGTGCACTTATTCCAGTGCAACTGATTAAACTGTCCCCAGACAGTTATCTGAGGTATTCTGGACCGGAACCAGAGCTGGGAAGTAACAAAGTACAAATAATTTTTTGAAATTGGTTAAAAGATTATTTAAAATAAATAAATAAAAAGTTATTGAGCATGTCAGAGCCCACACTTCTTTACTTTAACTTGAGTGAAAAAGTATAGTCAGTACATCGACTTTTACCAGAATCTTTTTAAACATGAGTATCTGGCTTTCTTCTCGAGTGAAGGATGAGTGGACTGTACCATCTCTGACCTGAACATCAGACAGTCACACCCCTTTACACAGCCTGTTAAAGTGTGGCAGCTTCAGCCCGCCTCGCTCTTCTGTATACAAGGTAGCGTGTGCGACGGCCGGGCCCCCAGGTCTTCCCCACGGAGCCTGTGCTGTCTGGGTCCTCACCTCACTGTCTTCCCCTGCTTCTGGAAGTCGTTCAGGCTGCTCTCATAGTGCTCCGCCACCACAACCAGTCGCTCTGGACGAGAGAGGACAAGAGGCATTGCGGTGAAATAAAAACATGAAGAAGAAAACAAAGATGGAGGACGGGAACAGCAACTGAGGCAATATGTTCTTTCCACCTGGTGACTGAAGCACAGAGAGCTACGCCTCATTACATTCTTGTTTGGTTTATACACTCTTCCTCAGCTCCAAATAGTCACCAAGCACCTTAATATGGTCAGGGTATAAGTTTGCAGTCTGCTTACACAACACGGTGTGCAATTACAAAGCTGTAAATATGTTCACTGCTGTCTCAACCTTCCCGTCTGGTCAACAACATGTCAACAAAGTTGTAATGAAAACAACCGCTTGCTGAGACAGTCTGTGAGGAAACGCAAGAAACATCTGGCCATTAAAGAAGATAGAGCAACAGTTAAAAAGCAAGATTTCAACATCTCTGGAAGTCAGTCAAATGGAAGATGAGACACAGAGTCTGCTCGCAGCCTTCGGGGTCTATACTTTGACCATTTCTGAGCTTCAAACGTCATGTCTTCAGAACAAAAGCCTTCTGCCAAACAGCCAGGGCCTGTGAAGGGATTGGGCATCTCATAAACATACTAACAAATGTACTACGACATGGGTGGTAAACAATAAGAGAACACCTCAAACATGCACCTTCTGCGATGTACCATCCAAAAATCCAGTCACCGCTGGATAAAAATAACCATCATTAAATAAACAACACTACATTAAAAAAGACCATTTATGACCTTGTTTTACAGACTTTTACACACTTAAAAATCCTGCTGCAGAGCTGAGAACATCGTAAATGCATGAAGAGAGGGCTTTCACGGAAAGCCTACTACTGTACTACGACTCCATGGCCCCTTTGTGTTTAATGTGTCTGCTAGCTGACAAGTGGTTACTTAGTTTATATAGTAAAGAGACAGTTCCTTGACTCTGAATGATAGAAAGATAGACTACCGAAATCCTTCTATCATCCACACTTCCATCATCATTCATCCTTCTATCCATCCTCTGCTGTCCTTTCCACAAGCACAACGCGTCCTGAAGCGAGAAGATAATCTGAGCCTCTGAAGGCTCCGGAGCCCGTACCGTGCTTCCCCCGGGTGATGTCCACGTACTGGCAGAGACGCGGGTGTGTGAGGGTCTTCAGGAGCTGGAAGCGGCCCAGGATCTTGATGGAGTTGGGGGTGAGGGGCAGGCCGTTGCTACCGCACACGTCGTGGGGGAGGGCCGAGGCGAAGAAGGTGAACGCCCCCAGCTGGGCGTCTCTGAGTGGTCGCATGGCGGGCCGTCGTCCCTGGGCACAGTCTGGGCCAGCGCTGGGGCACCTGGGACAAGCAGGGTCAGAGGGAGAACGTCTGTATCAAGGGGTCGCAGGTTCAAATCCTCCTCTGTACCTCACTTTGGTTTAAAGTGTCTGATTGATGGATATGTTAGATAACATACTGTAGCCTAAATATATATTTATTGGTCGCTGTCTAATGCAGTAGTGGATTTTTTTTTATGAATCTAGAGATCCAGGAAGGGCTCTCTCTGCCCCATGTTGGGTCTTGTGGTGCGTGTCTAAATGTATCCTTGAGTTAGGGCAGCCAGCTGCTTAGCCTAACAACCAGGTCAGACCTACTGACCTGGAGTAGAGTAGGCTACACATTTGGGGGGGGTAGCTTGTTAATCAACTCTACCATAATTATTAGCTAGCCTACCTGTATAATAATCAGACAATGGAACTGTTTATACAGTTGTGTGCGATAAACATATCTATTCGTTTCACATGCTGATAAATCACATCAAATTGGATCTACATAAACTGTCAGATATTCAGATGCGAGAAAGAAAGGTGGAGATACTCTAACACAGAAAGCTAGCTAGGTAATACTATCCACTGGATGCAAGATATAGATGCATACAAAGCTAATCTTGACAACACTATTAGAGTAAGACATCCCCGTTTAGCAATTTCAAGTGTCCACTCACGTTTAGTGATGGTGTTCCCTAATGCCAAGCGACTCCAATTTAAATGTGTTTCGTTTTTTAAATTATCTTCCTCGGGTGCAGCCGGACAGCTGAGATAACGTGACCACCTACGTCACTTTTTTGCGACGGGACGGGCTGTGTTTTGTGCCATTAGTTAAGTATTTTAAATTAAACGATTTAAAAACAGGTATGTTGTTTGACAACTAGGACGATATACTAGGCCATGTAAACGAATAAATCACACATTGTAAAGGATCAATTTTAAGTTCAGAAGTTCGTGTAAAATATTTGTGCAATCGTATATTCGTAATGTATTGGTGTTGTTGGCAATTGTGCAAAGTAAGATTATTTGGTTATTTACCAAACATAAACTTATAACTGACAAATACAAATTAAACGTATTGCTAAAATAAAACAGGCACGAGAAAACCAGCTATATTCCATTCGCTAGTGTCTAAATTGTGCAACTGGTAGAACATGGAGTCGAATGGCAACACATTCGACCGTCTCATTGCATGATGCTAGTCAAGTAGCTGCTCTATCCGGACACTGTACAGATCGTTGAACATGCACAGGCTTCTGGGGCCCTGAAGGAAACGGGGTCTTTCTCCAAACCTGTCTGTTTCACATTACTCGGCACTAAAACGTGTGTTCAGAAAGCTAACGGTTAGGATTTGATGTAAGTTGCTTAAGTTATTATCTTATGTGTGTGTCTTTGTATGTTATATATCTGTCTCTCGGTTAAGAGGACGAGGAGACTAGCCCATGCATGCGTATAGCCATGTTACGTTAGATAGCTAAGTAACAGTTAAGACTAGCTAAAACATAATATGGTCGCTAGGCTAGGCTACCTTGCTACCTCAGTCTAAAGTTCCGTTTTGACAAGTCTCATTGCTAGCTAGAGGCGCGGCATGATACGAGAGCTTTAAACAAACCAGGCCTCCACATAGCTAGCGATTCATAAATGCTACAGAATATAATGTACAGGTTATTTGCAGACATGCAGTAGCTACTAGTTTAATAATTTCCTAACCTGCACACCTGACATAAACAACATATCTCAATTTGGTCTCGCAAAGGTTTAAAGCTAACATGTCACGGCGGTTTTATAATGTCTGGTTCGAATATTATGAATGCCTTTTAACATGGCACTTTATAACTGAAATAGAAACGTAATCTGGTGTCAAGATTGCCCAAGTAAGCACACATGGGGGCGATGGAATGCAGTGTCACTGGTTTCTGTCATAACAGGCGTATTATTATCTAAAATGGCTGTCATCGTGGAACCGCGCTGACTCAGCTGTTATAGATTTAAATACCCACGGGTGATAAGTTTTCTAACGACGACTGAAGAATACGGTAGCCAGAAATACGTTATGCCAACTGGTTAAGACAATGTTATTACTCACTGCATTTAAATGTTCTCTTTCTGAAGAAAAGGTGAATAAGTCTGGTGGTGTGGCCTGCCCAGTGTCACCTGCGTTTGATACCTTAAATCTAAAACGTTAGTGTTTACTACCACCGAGGAACAACCCGAAAAATCTCCAAAGCAATTCTAAAAGTCAGTGAATGACAACAGTGTTGTCGAGTCAGATTCAGTTTTGTCAACACTTGGCATTAATAACTGAAGTGTTTCCCTCAAACGCAGTGGGTCCCTAGCGGTGCTGTTGAAGTGTTGACATATGGTAGGCAGGCATGGGGTTGAACTGTTGAAAAGCACACAGCTGGGCAGCTGAAATCCACACCTAATCTCACTCCCCTGGAATAAAACACGAGGTCTTCTGAATGTCCTCAGATGGTTGTTACCCTGCTGAGAGCTAACACTGTTTATCATCAGGCTTCGGGCGGCAAAAGCAATTGCTCACATCAATCTACGTTGGGGAAGCTTTTAAGTGATCACAGCAGTGACCGCCAGTGTGCTGTTGCGTTTGACGTTTTATTCGGCTATTATTGTGCGAGCGCCAGTTATTATTGTTCACAGGGTATTAGCAAAGCAACAGGCTTTAAGGCCTGCGGTAGGGATAGTTTGGAAAGGGTCTTCAGATGTGTTTGCTGCTGTTGTGACTTGAAATTGAAAGAATAAAAAGAAAGCATAGTTAGATTATCCCACACACACACACACACACCCTTAATCTGTCTCCTTTTCATGCCCTACACAGACTTGAAGCCAGATTGAGTTGAACATGCACACATCCTGGAATAATCTACCGTTCGATGAGAAAATGTCTCTCTGATTCTTTTCATATGCAGCACTATGATCGCAGGCTGTTTAATTTGTTGTCAGTTGGAAATGGTGTTGGTGTTTTTGACATTTTAACGTGGTCGAGGTCTGTTTTTAGCACGGTAGTCACACTGGGCAGACAGGCAGTGGGTTATGACAGCTGTTCAGTACATTTACATTTAGCCATTTAGCAGACACTCTTATCCAGAGCGACTTACAGTAAGTACAGGGACAATTCTCCCCAAGGCAAGTAGGGTGAAGTGCCTTGCCCAAGGACACATCATTTGACACGGGCAGGAATCGAACCGGCGACCTTCTGATTACTAGCCCGATTCTCTAACCGCTCAGCCATCTGACTCCCAGTACGGCGTGTCAGCCTGGGCATCAGACTGTAGGATGTGGACTGGGGCCTGGAGGCAAGTCTGCTGTCACAACCTGTTGCACCTCAGGCTTGACGGGATTAGGGTCAGTCTACTGGGTTAGTCTACTGGGTTAGTCTACTGGGTTAGTCTACTGGGTTAGCCTACTGGGTTAGTCTTGACTCGGGTTAGTCTACTGGGTTAGTCTACTGGGTTAGTCTTGACTCGGGTTCGTCTTGACTCAGGTTAGTCTACTGGGTTAGTCTTGACTCAGGTTAGTCTTGACTCGGTTTAGTCTTGACTCGGGTGAGTCTTGACTCGGGTTAGTCTTGACTCAGGTTAGTCTACTGGGTTAGTCTTGACTCAGGTTAGTCTTGACTTGGGTTAGTCTACTGGGTTAGTCTTGACTCGGGTTAGTCTTGACTCGGGTTAGTCTTGACTCGGGTTAGTCTTGACTCGGGTTAGTCTTGACTCAGGTTAGTCTTGATTGGGTGAGCTGACCCTATCCTTTTTGTCTGCATGTCACCTCACGACAGGAAACTGGCCCTGGTCTGTAGACGGGCTAACAGTGTGGCTGGTTGCGTCCCTGGAGATCTCTGTAGAGCTCCGATTGGCCAGCAGCTGGTGAAGCCGGCCAATCAGAACAGGGGCCCTGTTCCAAATCAATTCAAAGCCTTGAAAAGGAGGGGAAAAACAGAAGGGGAGAGAAAACACTTCAAGCAACGGCAGTCTTTGATCCTCTGTATTATCAACTGCAGCTCTTAGTGTTTCTAATTTCCGCCCCCCCGCCTCACCCCCCCCCTCACCCGTATGCTTTGTTTTCATCCAACGCCAAACCGTTCTACTACGTGTTAAATACGTTTTTTATTTCTTCTCTCTCCATCTCCTTTAATGTTCTCTCATCTCTCTCCCTCTGTCGTTCTCTCTCCGCCTCTCCATCTTTCTCTGTTTTTTTCCATGTGTCTCTCTCCACCTCTCTCCATCTTTCTCTCTGTCTCTCTTTCTCCGTCTCTCTCTTTCTCTCTACACACAAGCTTCAACTATATAGAGACCTAGAGAGAGAGCGAGAGAGAGAGAGAGAGGTAAAAAGGAGAGAGAGAAAGTGATGGAGAGCGACGTAGAGAGAGGATTCCCAGGTCCAGCATGTGTGAAGGCTGTGAGACTGAAAGTCAGACTGCTGTCCAGCTGCAGTGAGACTGAAAGTCAGACTACTGTCCAGCTGCAGTGAGACTGAAAGTCAGACCACCAAACATTCTTGTTGTTTGGAATCGGAGCCAGGGTTTAAAGGCCGATGTGATTTCATCATCTGTGCCTGTAAAACAAGACAGTTGGTGTGACATCTGGGTGAAGGGCAGAGAGAGAGAGAGAGAGAGAGAGAGAGAGAGATGGACGGCTTATTTCATTTACTGTAATGTGTCTTTTTGTATGTCATCATAGAATTTGGTTTGACCAATGTGACCTGGTGCTTGTCAAGACAGACATGATGTGACCTCTCAGGGACCCTAACCCTCAGGGACTGGAGGAACCCCAGTCTGCTGCTTGCCCCCTACGAGGGGAGAGAGGGATGAGGGAGGAGAGGTGGAGAGATGAAGAGAGGGATGAGGGGCGGAGGAAGGAGAGATGAAGAGAGGGAGGAGAGATGAAGAGAGGGATGACGGGCGGAGGGAGGAGAGATGAAGAGAGGGAGGAGAGATGAAGGGAGGGATGACGGGCGGAGGGAGGAGAGATGAAGAGAGGGATATGGGGCGGAGGGAGGAGAAATGAAGGGTGGGATTCACAAACAGATTTATAGGCCCGTTGTCACCGTGGCATTTCATCTTCTGATTATCTTTGCATGCTTGTGTGGACACTTGCCAGAGCAAGTCTGGTTTTTGTGAAGCATGCCCTTAAACACGATTGCGGCATGAACACACACACACACACACACATCACTCTCTGCCAGGACATGTTTACAAGGCATCTGGTACTAGACCGGCTTGTGACCGAGGCTGTTTTCACCAGACTTGGTTCAAGTATGTTGTGGTTAAAATACTTAGCTTATTCGGGTACGCTTCATTCTCACCTATTGTTAAGCCTACTCTACACATCAGGGACGGTTTCACCGATATCAGTGGTACCTGCTGATTGCTGAACTAAATCAAGTGTACCTCAAATAGCCTAGTGTTTGACCCAAACGCTTGTGGGTGTATAGGTGACTATGGTGACATCAGTTAATCAGGGTGTGAGGGGGTTAACATCAAACTCACTTAATCCTACCCAGGTACTCTGTAGAGCAGGGTGTCGAACTCCGGTCCTCGAGGGCCGCTGTCCTGCATGTTTTAGATGTTTCCCTGCTCCAACACACCTGATTCAATTAAAAGGGTTGTTATAACGACCATTCATTCGAATCAGGTGAGCTGGATCAGGGAAACATCTAAAACATGCAGGACAGCAGCCCTCGAGGACCGGAGCTCGACACCCCTGCTGTAGAGATAGCCCTGGCTGTTTGACCCAGGGGTGTCTCCTGTGTCTCCCCAGGTTCCTAGCACGCTCCCTGGGTAAGATGTCGGGTCAGACGGCCTCCATGGTGAGGCTGGAGCAGAGGGCAGCCGAGGCCGATCAGATCATAGAGTTCCTCAAACAGCAGGTCCTGCTGCTCAAGGAGAAAGCCAGTAAGACGCAACTCACACACATCAAACACACATCAAACACACACAACAAACACAGTTCCATTTTTCTCTTTCTTTATCCCTCATCAATGTCTCTTCATATTTCTTTCTTTCACCCTCTCTCACCCTCACCCACATCATCTCCATAACTCACCCCTCTCTTTCCATCTCCCTCACCCTTTCTCAATCTTTTCTCTCTCCCTATCCCTCTTTCTCTGACACTGGTGTGTGTGTGTGCGTACCTGTGTGTGTGTGTGTGTGTGTGCAGTAGTTCAGGCCTCTGTCAGGGAGGAGAAGAAGCTGATGGTAGAGAACGCCAGGCTGAAGAAAGACATTGAGGAGCTGAAGAATAAGCTGCTGGAGAAGGAGAAGAGCAGAGGAGGTCTGGTTCATTCATATTTAACATCCTGCCCTCCCGGTACACATCCATTTACACAACCACCTACACATCCCTCATCTGCACATCCATCTACACAACCACCCACACATCCCTTCATCTGCACATCCCTCCATCCCTTCATCTGCAAATCCATCCCTTCATATACAGATTCCTCCATCCATTCACCCAGCTTGGCTCTTATAATAAACCAACAGCTTGCTCTTACGCACATGAATTGAATTCCTGCATTGTTTGTTAGTGAATCACATGTGCCCTTTGCCGTGGGCAGAGTCTTAGCATGAGTCTTAGCATGAGTCTTAGCATGAGTCTTAGCATGAGTCTTAGCATGAGTCTTAGCATGAGTCTTAGCAGCCTGCCTCTGGACCCAGCGGACATGACTGATCCAGACGCCTTCTGAAAACCTTCTAAAGCTGGTGATGGAGAAGGCCTGTGTCGCACGCATTAGCACACAAGGCCAAACACCACTCTGATCATTAACGCTTAAATAATGGTTTCCAGCATGGCAGAGATGAAAAAGAATGGAGATGAAGAGACAGAGGGTGGGAAAGAGACAACAGATTGGAACCAAACAAAACGCCGATTTAACCCTAGTCTTCAAAAGCCTCTCTCTCCTCACATGTTCGATTAGGAACATTGAGAGGAATGTTCCTCGTATATGAAGATTGTGTTTTTCCATGTAAAGCTATCAAGCTGTTTGTTCTTGGTTATTTATTTTGATGGTCTTGATGGTGATGAGGTAAATAAAAGCAGCCGACGTGCTCTGCGTTAAAAACCATCAGAAAGATCTGGAATTGGAAATACTCAACCAATGTAATTTATACAAGAACCTGCTGGAGACTGCTAATATACGAGTCGAGTTCTCAAAAGGAGATGCTATTTTTTTCTTTTTAAGGTAAACCTTAAAGTTGCCAACCTCAGTTAACATAACATGATGCTAATTAAGACCAGTATGGCAGGATAACCATGTTTGTCAAATACTGGGGTGTGTGTGTGTGTGTGTGTGTGTACATGCACATGCAAAACCCAGACATCGCCAGGCCCCTTAATTAAGTGTTCTTTCTGGAACATTCCTTTTTCCCGGGGGAGTGATGGAGGGAGGCCACAGTCCTCCAACATTTACGGTCTATTTCCCTCTCGGTCCTACCCTCATTTGAACACTGTCATTTTCCCGTCAAGATTGTTTGTTCTGCTCCAGGAGAGCAAGGGGTCCCCTTTGGGTCCATGAATAAATCTGTCTCTGGAAATGTTGCTGAATTATGTTGCTGAGACCAATCAAGCCCCAGAAAGATATGTCTAGGTGTGGTTACATCACCTCCGTCCATCCATCCTCCGTCCATCCATCCTGTGTTTCTTGTTGTAGTGTTGAAGTGACTGATTCCTGCAGGTTCATTGAAGTGGTGAATGTCTCCAGCTTCTCTCCTCTCCTCCCTGCAGTCCGAGAAGTTCCCATCCCTGCAGGAGACGCCATCGTGCAGTGTACCTCCAAGCCCTCCGCCCCACCCCAACCGTCACCCTCTGGGGTGTCAGCCGCCTCCCCCACGAGCCCCCCTCCCAAGGACAACGAGGGAAAGAAGAAGAAAGCAGAGAAAAAGGGTAAAAGTCCAACTGACTAGCTGAGAAGGCAGTGTGTTCAAGTGAGGATTCAAAGCTCCTCATCTGTGGGGCGCGGGGTGGCCTTGTGTAGGTAAACAAGCAGCCTGAAAACTCAATCTTGAACATTGGTTTCGCGTACAGATCACAACTTAAATCACATGCAGTTAGCGTTCACTTCTTGACACTTATCGACTTGGCCCCTGACCGAGGTTCTTTTAACAAGCTCTTTAAACAAGCTTCGATAGTCAAAGTGGATGATTTACTGGTCGAAAGCATACTTAAAGCCCTGTCTTGCCTTTTTCGTTTGAAGTCCCTCGCCTGTGGCTGTTGGCGTGAAACCCTCCAGTTTTACATTCGTTACGCTGCGATCTCGGGAGACGAGCGAGTGTTCTGAGAATACTTAATTTGTACAAAAATGATCAGAACTGAAGGTTTAGAGAGTCGACTTTAAGGACAAAATGATCTTTTTGACCATGTGGTTTATCTGTTAGCTAACCCTTTTTTAGGAGGGGGTAATATTCGGACTCACTTAAGAACCTGATCATCTTGATTGCTATCCAGCAGCTCCATCACGGCTCCACTAGAAAGCTGCTCTCTGAAAAAGGTTGTCCGCTTCTTTCTCACAGTGGAACAGGTATTTTCCTTACTCTCCGTCAGAATTTCCGATATTTTAAAACTCTTAACGACGACCGCTGAGCGATTCAAGGACAGGGAACTTGATCTGTTCCCAAACGGGACTAGACAGTGAAAACAATTTCACTTGTTTGGAAAAGCTCATTCACAGATTTATTACAACATGATTTACTATGATGTTCATGATTATGCAACATCAAACCATATAAGCTACTTATTTACGACAGGCTCAACTTGTCCCTGTGCCCAGCGGAGGTCTGAAGGAAGAGTCGACCGTACTGAGAAAGTCCAGACACTGTGGTTTGGTGCTATGCTCTTCTGATCCCACCATGTAGGGGAGCTTGCACAACATAGCGCTATCTGGTTTAGCTTAAACTATTTGCTAATGCAGTATTTTTTGTCAATTACCATATAAAAGAAACAATCAATTCTTCCCAAAAATCTATTGGTAATTAAAAGCCAGCATGAAAATTTTCTCTTTTTTTTTGTTTTGTTTATTATTAAAAAAATAATAATATTGGCACAATAAATCAATCATGTTTCTCAAACACTGAGCCATGGATTATTTATAGAGGTATAATTCATCATTTATTCTGAGAGTGGGAGAGAGAGAGAGAGACATCTATCAGGAGATGTTGACAGACTCTGAGTGTATCTGGTACTTCTGAAGCCCAGATGTCAAAGAGCATGAGCCGTAAAAACGCCCACGCTCACTTGGGTGGCTGGGCCTGTTTTCTTCTCAAGACAACATATTGATGCCTTCTTTGTTGGAGAGTGACAGGATGTTGGTTCTTAAGATCTGTGTTTCCACCTTGTCTGACCCGCCCAACGGTCTGTCTGTCTACCTGCCTGTTATTAAAGGGCTGTTGTGATCCAAGTTCAGACGTGCCATTCTTGGGCCCAGTCGCTTGTTAGCCGGCACGTTTGTTTTCACTTATGGGGCGACGGAGATGGGTGGGGGTGGAATTGGATCAGAACCCAGGCGTCTGCACGGGTCTGCATACTTTCCAACCCACACACGTGATGCCAATGAGCCCCCTAATATCCCTGGGCTAAAAATACTCTTTAAGATGTTGAAAAGCTAGACTTTGGAGACTTGACTGTGTATGTGTGTGTATTTTCCTTATGGTTTATGTAGAAAATAATGTGCTACTGAAGGGGAGATCAGAACTGGGCTTGTTTCACCTTCTGGAAGAAGAAGAACTAACTCAACTCATTTAAATAATTAGCTCCAAGTCAACGCGCGCTCTCATTGATACCATAGACCAGTGGTTCTCAAACGTGGTTCTCACTACCCCCTTTCCAGGATATCTAAATCCACGTTCCCCTTTATACCCGTATTTATATTGTATCAAAACATTTATACCAGTATTTTCATGATTTACTCTCTTATCTTTCCAATTTTCTACTTTCTCTCAAGTACGCCTTGTAGTACTTCTACATACCCTCATTTGAGAAACACTGCCATAGATTACACCGCCAGATTACACTGCCATAGACTACACTGCCAGATTACACTGCCATATACTACACTGCCATAGATTACAATGCCAGGTAACACTGCCATAGACTACACTGCCAGATTACACTGCCATATACTACACTGCCATAGATTACAATGCCAGGTAACACTGCCATAGACTACACTGCCATACACTACACTGCCATATTACACTGCCATAGACCAGTGGTTCTCAATCCTGGTCCTCGGGACCCCCTGCCCTGCATGAATATTTCCCTGCTCCAACACACCTGATCCAAATAAATGGGCCTGATAACGACCCATTCATTTGAATCAGGTGTGTTTGAGGAGGGAAACATCTAAAACGTGCAGGGCAGGGGGTCCCGAGGACCAGGATTGAGAACCACTGCCATAGACTACACTGCCATAGACTACACTGCCAGACTACACTGCCATAGACTACACTGCCATAGATTACACTGCCATAGATTACACTGCCATAGACTACACTGCCATAGACTACACTGCCATAGACTACTAGAACAGCGATTCCCAACCTGTGGGCCACGCCCAATAGTGGTCCGCTAGGGTAATACAGGAGGGCCGCCAAACCAATGAAAACTAACTAGTATCAAAATATTTACTGTTGGTAAATGATTGTTAAAATTCGTACAAATTGTGAAATGACATTTTGCCTTTAATTCATCAATGTCTGAAACACCAATAGTTACACTTGCACGTTGACGAAATACGCCGACTTCAATCCACTATGCACGCATCACTTCCGGATATTGCATAAGCCAAGTCAACAACTTCTGGTAGCAAGCAATTAAGTTAGTTCTCAAACACAAAATGCCAGTTTTTAGGAGGAGTTCGGGTTGTCTTCCCAAACTGACAATCAACGATGTTCATAGGATTCTATGTTGCTGCCCTTCAAGCAAGAGGGAAAAGGGGTTCAAATTGTACGTTTCGAGCTACATCGACCATTGTCTAATGCCAGGTTTCCTTTCATATTACTTCAATGCCACAGCCTAAACTTTCTGTCCATCTGGTCACGAAAGTCTCGTCTACACAACTGCATAAACGGCTACAATTTTCGTTTTGGGACTTTTGAGATCAAGTCCGATGAGTGACCCTCTTTAACATTTTGAATGTTGACAAACTGTCGTTCGCTCTATGGGCTGGTTTCGCAGACACAGAATAATCTAGAATAGAATATAGAATAATCTATAAAAATCAAATCTATGTTGGTCCGCCCGAGTGTGAGCCTTAATCTCCGTCTCCGTCCCCCCAGGAGGAGAGAAACAGAAGGCAGGAGGGCCGCTTCAGGAAGAAGCCAAGGTGGACGTGTCGCGTCTGGACCTGCGCGTCGGACGCATCGTCACGGCGGAGAAGCACCCAGACGCCGACTCGCTGTACGTGGAGCAGGTGGACGTGGGGGAAGCTGCCCCCAGGACAGTGGTCAGCGGGCTGGTCAAACACATCCCCATCGACCAGGTATGATGACGCCGATGCTAAGCTAAAGCTAACGCTAATTTTATATCACAATGGAAATGCTTAGCTATTGCTAACTAATAATAATAGAACGCACGCTAGGCTACGCTAAAGCTGTACAAGGCACGCCTGCCAGAGTAGGCTCATTTCAGGCTCGACTTTGGGAGATAAGTCTCCAGGCCTTGCTGGAAAGCGGGCGTGTGCTTGATTACGTTTACACAGCCCCCTTAACTCTGAGGTAAATAAATCAGAACTCTTCAGTAGCCTCCGTGGCCTCGTAAGATGTGACGCCGCGGCAGTTATTAGACCCTTAGAACTCCCCAACGACCTTCCAGAGAGCGAGTCTGAGTCTGCCCACCTACAGACCAAGACTACTGGCCCTGAGGGATGAATGAACTGCAGTCAGCCACCACACCTACTTGGGTTCGAGGCGTTTCTATATTAGCTGGAGGCTCAGTGAGTCTCTGCTGCCTTCCACTGCCTGGTCCGTGGTGCTCTCATTCAGCCCCCAGAGCTGCCATGCATCCAAACGACTCACCAAGGGCGCCATATTTTACGTTTATTAGTCTGTGTGGAGAAGAACTGAAGGCTTGTGTTTCTCTCTGTCGACTGTGTGTGTGTGTGCAGGGTTCAACTTCCATTTTCCTATCGGGGGACAGAATTTATGGTTTCGTCTCCTGACTGTAATTTGTAGGTCAGGTTTTCTCTTGCACATATGGAAAACCACTGTATTACTTAATGTACTATGGTCTGAACTATTTCTGTGATTTTTGAAGTGTACACCCAGACTAAGAGGTGCTTTGTACCTGGGGCTGGTGTGGATGTCTGGAGAAGCCTTTGCTACATGCAGTGTGGTATATCCAAACACTGTCCCACTTTGACAAACAGACCTTCCAAACTAGAAATATTTATTAGAAGTGACAGCCAAAAGCCCTTTTCCTCCCGTTCACGTTTCTCTAAGTTATGTTTACTACCTGGGAAGGCGCACTGCCTGGTCTGAACAGCCTTGAGTGTTGAATGACGTGCCATAGCTTGTGGTAGCTTAGGCTAACGTGTGATGCCATGTGTTTGCTTGTGGGAGCGAATGGTAGCTTGCACTAGCTTAGATACCATGTGATGCCATGTGTTTGCTTGTGGTAGCGAATGGTAGCTTGCGCTAGCTTAGATACCATGTGATGCCATGTATTTGCTTGTGGAAGCAGATGGTAGCTTGCGCTAGCTTAGTTACCAAGTGCTAACGTGTGTTAGTGTATGCTAGCTTGTGTTATATAGTCTGGGTGTGGATCGTGAAGACCTGCATAGAGGGTAGTGTGAGTGCAGTACATTTACATTTAGTCATTTAGCAGACCATCCAGAGCGACTTACAGTAAGTACAGGGACATTCCCCCCGAGGCAAGTAGGGTGAAGTGTCTTGCCCAAGGACACAACGTCAATTGTCATGGCCGGGATTCGAACCGCTAACCTTCCGATTCATAGCCCGATTCCCTAACCGCTCAGCCATCTGACTCCCAATGCAGTAGATGATTAAGGCCTGTGTTTCCCCCCCCCCCCTGCTGCAGATGCAGAACAGGCTGGCTGTGTTGCTATGCAACCTGAAGCCTGCTAAGATGCGTGGTGTGGTGTCCCAGGCCATGGTCATGTGTGCCAGCAGCCCAGACAAGGTGGAGATCCTGGATCCACCAGCTGGGGCGCTGCCCGGAGACAGGGTCACCTTCCAGAACTTCCCAGGTACACACACACATACACAAATGTGAGCATGTACACACACACACACACGAAGATGCGTTCACAGGCACACAGCTCACACCACAAACATGTGTAAACACATTAGGGTGGTGGAGGAGGGGTGGGGTGGTGGAGGAGGGGTGGAGAGGGGAATCGGGGGTGGGTGGAGAGGGGAATCGGGGGTGGGTGGAGTGGTGGATGAAGGGAGGATGACGGGTGTGTTCAGCTGAGGGAACAGAGAAGTCGTGGGGACCGTCCCTGGGTTTGGACACCCACAGCGGTGAAGTCAGCTCTGGGCTTAGCTCTCCTCCACTCCCTTCTCTTTCTCTGGCTCTTTCTCTGGCTCTCTCTGTGGTTGTCTCTCTCCATCTCTCTCATTCTGACTCTCTCCCTGACTCTATTTCTCATGTTCTCTCCCTTACTTCTCCCTTAAGATACTTCTGTATCTTTGTGGCAGTTCACTCCTCTCTCCAGTACCTTTCTATCCATTTCTCCCTCTACTCCCCCCCCTCCCTCTCATCAAGCTTTGTTTTACAATGATCCCCAAATCCAAACCCTTGTTTTACGACCCCTCCGCCTCCCCCGTGGGAGGGAGGAGGGGGGGGGGGGGGGGGGAGGGATGCAGGGGGGGAGAGATGGACTGAGAAGGGTGGAGAGAGAGAAGGAGGGAGGAAGGAGGGAGCAGATGAGAACAGGGCGGATCGGAGGACAGGATAGAGGGGCGGGGGGGGGTGTTGTGGTGGTTCTACAGCTGTTGGATGGGGGGGGGGGCTGTTGGATCTGCACGCCTGCTTGTTAAACTCCAGTTTGCAACGAGGATCGTTCCCAACAGGATGTTTAGCGACCGCCGAGTGACGGACTCCGCCTCAATTTTCTTGTAATTCCCCATCCCTTTCTCCCTCACACCCCTGCTCTC
Organism: Hypomesus transpacificus; assembly: GCF_021917145.1. NCBI lineage: Eukaryota > Metazoa > Chordata > Actinopteri > Osmeriformes > Osmeridae > Hypomesus > Hypomesus transpacificus. Next base: position 14,689,925 of record NC_061081.1, on the reverse strand, counting down.
CTCTCCCTTTCTCCCTCACACCCCTGCTCTCCTCTCCCTTTCTCCCCCACACCCCTGCTCTCCTCTCCCTTTCTCCCTCACACCCCTGCTCTCCTCTCCCTTTCTCCCCCACACCCCTGCTCTCCTCTCCCTTTCTCCCCCACACCCCTGCTCTCTTCTCCCTTTCTCCCCCACAGCCCTGCTCTCCTCTCCCTTTCTCCCCCACACCCCTGCTCTCCTCTCCCTTTCTCCCCCACACCCCTGCTCTCCTCTCCCTTTCTCCCCCACACCCCTGCTCTCCTCTCCATTTCTCCCCCACAGCCCTGCTCTCCTCTATTCTCCTTCCTATCCCTGGGTGCTTGCTAGCTCTGGTGTTCTGCTACCTGCGTCTCTGCTTTTTGTGTCAGTCAGGAGAGATTGGTTGGAGGGTAATAACCGCTGACACGTTCACCGGCTAACATGCTGCAGGGTAGCTGGGAGTTAGAACAGAGAAAAGGCTGAAATAGACCATGTTTGGGGATCAAAACCTTTTTGCTCATTAAATTAAGGACCCATTTTAGACACAGAGCGAGGAGGGAGAGCCAGGGATTCAAACAAAGGAAGAAACAGAGACAGAGAAGCAGACTCGAGCCAGTTCCTCCACTATCGTCCCAGGATAAACGGTAGATGGAAACGGATGAAAACAAAGCTGTGTGGCTCATGCTAAAGCTGCAACTAGCCTGGAACGTTGCCGTCACCGCGACCACTGGCAGGTGTTTTGACATCACTGTTTCCACAGCAACCGGCATGCGTTCTGACCCCTCGTGTGTGCCCCCCCCCCCACCCCCCTGTGTGTTTCCCCCAGGTGACCCCGACAAGGAGCTGAACCCCAAGAAGAAGGTGTGGGAGCAGGTGCAGCCAGACCTGAAGACCGACGCAGAGTGCGTGGCCACATACAGGGGCTCCCCCTTCCAGGTGGCCGGGAAGGGCGTCTGCAAAGCCCAGACCATGAGCAACAGCGGCATCAAATAGAGGGAGGGAGGGATGGAGAGATTGATATATGTGGAGGGAAGGAGAGGGAGGGAAGCATGCAGCCCTGCTCCAGACTGGAGGGGGGGGGGGGGGGGGGGTTTGAACCCTTGAAGAACTTGAGGTGTGTTTTATATATCTCTCTGTTTTGCACTTCTGGGACTGATCAGTCAGGGCTGTCTCTTGGATGGTAACTTAAACCAAACGCACGTCGAGTATTCAACACGTACCTGACCTTGGTATGTCGTTCTTTCGCTGATGAAACTTGACAGGTTGTCAGTGAGGAAGAGGAGGATGGTGATGAAGGTCTAATAAAAGGAGTTTTGGAAAGAAACAAAAAATGCTTTCTTCCTGTGTTACTGCCCTTCCCCCCACCCTCCCGCAATACACCTTTTCACTCAAGTTAAAGTAAAGAAGTGTGGGCTCTGACATACTTAAGTAAAAAGTTGCCAATACTATTACCTGTCTCACGTTGGTAACTGGTAACATATCAAAATAATACATGAATACAAAAAGGAACACTGGGAAACTTTCTTGACGCTGACAATTTCAAAAATCTCCCTCATAAATGGCCATGGGTGATCAGGAAGGGGGGGGATGGTACCCTGGTGATGACACAGGGATTACAAAGTCCTCAGCACCCCCACACACACACTGAGTGTCTTGTCTCGGTGCAATGGAGGGAAGCCAGGAAACCTCTCTCCCGAACACAGAGCAAATCAAACACAAACCCGCGTGTGGTTGAAAGGCATTCTTCAGTCTGAAGGGTTAGGGTTAGACTCTCCCTTGTTTTCCTGAGGTTTAGGGTTAGACTCTGCCTTGTTTTCCTGAGGGTTAGGGTTAGACTCTGCCTTGTTTTCCTGAGGTTTAGGGTTAGACTCTGCCTTGTTTTCCTGAGGTTTAGGGTTAGACTCCGCCTTGTTTTCCTGAGGTTTAGGGTTAGACTCTGCCTTGTTTTCCTGAGGTTTAGGGTTAGACTCTCCCTTGTTTTCCTGAGGTTTAGGGTTAGACTCTGCCTTGTTTTCCTGAGGTCCGCACTGACCAGGCCGGTTTGGGAGGGTGAGGTTTTCTTTTATATTTCTTCTCACCACATGACCCAACGAGGGGAAAACGAATGCCTGATGCCTGTCAAGTAACCGAGTGGTGGAATAAATCCTGAAGCTGCTGTCAGGGAGCGAGGGGCCAGGCAGCTTGAAGACTGTGAAAAAGTTTGAGGAAAAACCCCAGCGCGACTTTGATGAAACCAACCAATCAATCACTCTCGAACCACGCCAAACATCCGAAGCATCAAAACCTCAAAATGTCGTTGGCTACCTGCCTACCCGTCTTCTCGTGTAAGTCAGAACATATCCTTCACAATCCTTTGCTATTAACGTACGGTAAACAGCACAGGACATGAAGCAGGATCATCCATCCATCCTCATCCGCTTATCCAGGCTCAGGTCACGGTGACGGCTGGGTATTCCCCACGTTCGTCAACCCAGCAATACTTTCCAGCTCCTCCAGGGAGATCCCGAGGCATTCCCAGACTAGATGAGATATATTACCCCTCCAGCGAGGTCTGGGTCCTCCCAGCTGGACCTGCCCCCAAAACCTCCAAAGGAAGGCGCCCGGAAAGCGTCCTTGTCGGAAGAAGCGAGATCCTTTTCTGTCAGACAGTTTGAACAGCTTCAGAGAAGGCATGACCACCAGACTGACACGCCCGAAGAGGACAAGGTCAAGTCTTTTCAAACGAACACAGCACCAGCTCACCCCCGCCGCTCCCATCCGTTCTCAAGAGCTTCAGAGAGCATCTCGAGTCTCCAGTGTTCTGTGATTGCTTCAAGACCTTCTGGACGTGTGTACTCTCCTGTCAACTTGATAAATGTGTTGTTGTTCAGGGTTTGCCCAGGCCTCATTTTCTAAAATGATGCATAATCTGTTTATTCATATTATCCTCTCAAAGCTAAGTGTGGTTAACATCCAGCGAGTGAGGATAAAGTGTGCTTGCTCTGGTTGTTGGCGTTATGGTGCAATAACACCAGATCTCTCCAACCTGGCAGCTCGTCCTCTCAGCTTTTTAACAGGAGAGCTCAACTTTGGTCAACATTCCTTCACTAAACGTGTCAGAGTGGAGAAGACATATTGTGTGTGTAAGACTGTTTGTGTGAGTGCTTGTTTGTCTGCGAGTGTGTACGTGAGAGTGTGTGTTTGTGTGAGTGCGTGCTAACGTGTGTGCTATGTCTTTTCCTTGGCAGTCTACAGATGAGTATTTGGATTCCATGAATAATCCGGGAGCTTCAAGCAGCGCAGTCTTCCTCTACTGTGAGAGCAGAGGTGAATTGATGGTGTTTTAGAAGGGCTGTGGTTTCCTCCTGGCTCCCTGTTAAAGATAGAGCAGCTTCTATCTTAACTAAGACTTCCATGTCTTGGCTGTTGGACTAGACAGCTGAGATCTCTCCTCGCTCGATCTCTCCTTCACCCCAGTTCACCATCTCCTCTCTCTTCAAATCACTCTTTTTCATGGAAGGTTGTGCTACAGAGGTTTTTGCTTCAGATTTATTATGGGATCATTTGTTTCGCTTCACATTGTTGCTGCCGCTCTCTCGTTAGACAGATTAAATGAATCACTAGGGGAATATTTCTGGGTAGGTGTTCTACATCAGTGCAGAACACAGAGGGAGAGAGGGTGTCTTAGGACATTGTTTGGCTGCAGTTTAAAGAGCAGCTCTCTCTTGCTTCTCTGACTGTGGTTTCATGGCTCGCAAGAGTCCACAATGAACCAAGTATAACCAATGACCACTCTGTTTATCTCTCCCTCTTTCTCTCTCCCTCCCTATCCGTTTCTCTCTCCCTTTCTTCCCTCGCTCTCTCTTTCTCCCTACCTCCACTCTCTCAACCCCCACCACAATCACCTCTCTCTTTCTTTTATTCACCTCCTCCTCCACTACATCTTTGTCTTTCTCTCTCGTGCACATGCGCTCTCTCCCCCCACTGAGGTAAATCTAACCTTGTTACGGCCCAGCCGAGACCCTTCCAAGCCAGGGTGAGTGACAGCAGGCCTGCCCCCTCTGTCTCAGGGTGTTGGCTGAGGGAGGCTGTAGAGATCCAGAGACCAGCACAGCCGCCATCTCTCCTGTTAGCATCACGAAGCTCCCTTAAAGGCAGGGCAGGTAACATTTTTGAGAAGCACTTTTTGTCACATTTGTTGAAAATAACCTGATAGCAATCAACAAATCAAACGCTCTGACAGTTAAATAAAATAAATCAGATTTCCGTGGCTGTTGCAAGACTGTGATAAACACGACCAATCATTGCGTTGGGACCGAATGCAGTGATCGGACAGGCTGCTTGTCTGTGGTCCTGCAGGCAGTAGTCAGAAAATGTTCATGTGTTTTGGGGGAGTAGCTTTGAAGAGAGGGGCAGCGATATTTTGGGTAGGATACTTTCAAACTCAAGTCAAAATTGCTAGATTGGCAGAACAGACCTACCCTGCCTTTAATGTTGTGCTTTCTGTTTTCCCACAAGAAGGGAATCCAGAGAGCTTCATCTGATAAACATTGTTTTCTGGGGTTTGGTGTTTCCAAAATATTAAACATTTATTTTTACCATATTTTAATTTTTATGAAGTAGCGTAGATTTAAGCAAATTTGACGGAGCGTGTTCTTGTGGCATGACTTTGAAACGGTTCTGTTTTTCCGAACATTGGCGTGTGATGTGGATTTGGCAGACACACACAGGCACTCACAACCTTAACAGTCCAGGCAAGGAGTTAGCTATAACTTAGTCGTGAATCTATTGGTCTGTGTAATTCATAATGACAAACTGGCCAAACTAAAGAAAATGCCTGAAAACTCCAAACAAATGAGCTTGTGAGCAGCACAACTTACAGATGAGTAACTCAGTGGATTCAGAACAAGACGATGGCACATTTTGAAAAAAACATCTAAAAAAAGATATGAAGTATTACCAAAGCACAAAGACAACAGTTACCTGGTCAGTAAACGTAGGGTTGTGTTGTTTGTGTTTACTGGCTTCTGTCATGAATCACTAGTTGCCACAGCGACCACAGGAGGGCAGAGCTCCACTACTTATACCGGCATCCCCAGCGGAGACGGATTTCCTGGTCGCTCACCAATGACAGCGGGTTAAACAGGCGAGGTTCAAGGGTCAAACCCTGACCCTCAACACCCTTTTAAGGAGATTCTGCGACAGGTAACCGTGAAGTCTCCGGGGTGATAATCGTTTCATTTTGATTTTCACATTTGAAGAATCGCAGATTTAAGATCAGACACTGACTTCTGATCTTGACTGGAGGAACGCTGTCAAACTGACCCTGGAGCAGCGTTTGGAAGGCCATTGTCTTCACACACACACACACCCCCCCACCATCCCCAGGTGGTTTCTGAGTCACCCTGAGTGTGGCTCTAAGCCCCGAGGGGGAGGGGGGGATTTTCCCAGGGGGAAGCTTTTGAGGTGAGCGCCGTAATTAGCCTCCGTTAAACAAGGACACCTCTGTCCCCCGTCTGAAACTCAAGACTCAGAGAGGAGACGACTCGGAGGAAGGGAGCTCGCGGACAAATTATGGCTCCACGCCGAGGCCCCTGGGTCGGGTGTCGGTGACGGACGCGGCCTGTGTTGACGGACCCCCACCCCCCCCCCCCGTTCCCCCACGTCAAGACCACCGAGGTGACAGCCGCACAGGTTCGAGCGCCGCAGCATCTCATATCCCAAACACGTCAGGAAAACCCGCAGATGGAATGATTGGATGTGTGGGACAAGTGAAAGTCAAGGGAGCCAGGGGAAGGTGGAGGGAGGAGGAGGGAGGAGGTGGAGGGAAGAGGAGGGAGGGGGTGGAAGGAAGAGGAGGGAGGAGGTGGAAGGAGGAGGGAAGAGGAGGGAGGGGGTGGAGGGAGGAGGGAGGGGGTGGAGGGAGGAGGAGGGAGGAGGTGGAGGGAAGAGGAGGGAGGAGGTGGAAGGAGGAGGGAAGAGGAGGGAGGAGGTGGAGGAGGAGGGAGGGGGAGGGAGGGGGTGGAAGGTGGAGGGAGGAGGAGGGAGGAGGTGGAGGGAAGAGGAGGGAGGGGGTGGAGGGAGGAGGAGGGAGGGGGTGGAAGGTGGAGGGAAGAGGAGGGAGGAGGTGGAGGGAAGAGGAGGGAGGGGGTGGAAGGTGGAGGGAAGAGGAGGGAAGAGGAGGGAGGGGGTGGAGGGAGGGGGTGGAAGGTGGAGGGAAGAGGAGGGAGGAGGTGGAAGGAGGAGGGAAGAGGAGGGAGGGGGTGGAGGGAGGAGGGAGGGGGTGGAGGGAGGAGGAGGGAGGAGGTGGAGGGAAGAGGAGGGAGGAGGTGGAAGGAGGAGGGAAGAGGAGGGAGGAGGTGGAGGAGGAGGGAGGGGGAGGGAGGGGGTGGAAGGTGGAGGGAGGAGGAGGGAGGAGGTGGAGGGAAGAGGAGGGAGGGGGTGGAGGGAGGAGGAGGGAGGGGGTGGAAGGTGGAGGGAAGAGGAGGGAGGAGGTGGAGGGAAGAGGAGGGAGGGGGTGGAAGGTGGAGGGAAGAGGAGGGAAGAGGAGGGAGGGGGTGGAGGGAGGGGGTGGAAGGTGGAGGGAAGAGGAGGGAGGAGGTGGAGGGAAGAGGAGGGAGGGGGTGGAAGGTGGAGGGAAGAGGAGGGAAGAGGAGGGAGGGGGTGGAAGGTTGAAGGAGGTGGAGGGAAGAGGAGGGAGGGGAAGGTGGAGGGAGGAGGAGGTGGAGGGAGGGCGTGGAAGGTGGAGAGAGGTGGAAGGTGGAGGAAGGGGGTGGAAGGTGGAGGGAGCTGGGGGCTCTTGTTTCCCCTGCGGTTGTGTTATGTTTTAAAAAGCCGGTGTTATTCAGGAAGACGATAGCTGCAGTTAGCGGCCACAATGTCTTAGCGGAATGAGAGATTGTTTTGTATCTTAATACGCTGTTCTCCACAGAGTGCTTTGTCCAACTGGCATGAAAGTCATTTCGCATGACACCCTGTGTGTGTGTGTGTGTACTGTGTGTGTGTGTGTACTGTGCGTGTGTACTGTTTGTGTGAGTTTATTACCATAAAGCAAGCTTGTGTATGTGCTATTAGCGAGCACCAGTGCATAATGCTGCCTGGCCTGGTTGGCACAGGCAGGTACACTCCAACACCAGCTGCTCTAACTCTAAACAAGCAGGCCTTGTGTGCCCCCCCCCCCCCCCCCCCCCCCCCCCCCCCCTACTAAAAGTAACTAGCTGACTAAGTGATCAAAGTAAATTATTACGAAGCAGGTCCTGATCCTCCAGCAGGCTGCTCTATCCTAACTGATCACCATCCAGCAGGCTGCTCTATCCTAACTGATCACCATCCAGCAGGCTGCTCTATCCTAACTGATCACCATCCAGCAGGCTGCTCTATCCTAAATGATCACCATCCAGCAGGCTGCTCTACCTAACTGATCACCATCCAGCAGGCTGCTCTATCCTAACTGATCACCATCCAGCAGGCTGCTCTATCCTAACTGATCACCATCCAGCAGGCTGCTGTATCCTAACTGATCACCATCCAGCAGGCTGCTCTATCCTAACTGATCACCATCCAGCAGGCTGCTCTATCCTAAATGATCACCATCCAGCAGGCTGCTCTATCCTAACTGATCACCATCCAGCAGGCTGCTCTATCCTAACTGATCACCATCCAGCAGGCTGCTCTATCCTAACTGATCACCATCCAGCAGGCTGCTCTATCCTAACTGATCACCATCCAGCAGGCTGCTCTATCCTAAATGATCACCATCCAGCAGGCTGCTCTACCTAACTGATCACCATCCAGCAGGCTGCTCTATCCTAACTGATCACCATCCAGCAGGCTGCTCTATCCTAACTGATCACCATCCAGCAGGCTGCTCTATCCTAACTGATCACCATCCAGCAGGCTGCTCTATCCTAACTGATCACCATCCAGCAGGCTGCTCTATCCTGTCTCCTACAATTAGACCAAGGTGTGTGTGTGTGTGTGTACTTCAGTTAGACCAAGGACTGAACTCCAGACCCCTGAACTACCCCGTCTGACTGTCTTCCAACTCTCTGACTCACTGTGTGTGTGTGTGTGTATACAGTGTGTGTGTGTGTTTCCTGGTTACTAACACCAGTGTGGAACGGAGTCAAACTGGAGTGTGATGACAAGCTGTTGGAAAAACACAAGGGCTATGACCAATCGCTGGCAGGTGAGTGAAGGCAAACCACACACACATACCATATACACCACACACAGAAACACACCACACACACAAACACACCACACACAAGAACACACCTCCCCCACACACACACATACAACCCCTTACACAAACACATCACACACACCCCAAATATTTTTTGAAACGTTCATTTCCTGTTTTGTGAGGAGGCTTAGGTATGGAGGAGAGCCCTCCGCTACAGACACTAGCTTGTCACTCGTCCGAGACAACAGCGCGGCATGATGGGAAACGTTCTCAGCGCGGTTTGATAGCAGTAGAACACCCGGCTACGCTCCCGGGCCATGTGTCTCCGGGCCGGCTAGCTCCCAGGCCATGTGTCTCCGGGCCGGCTAGCTCCCAGGCCATGTGTCTCCGGGCCGGCTAGCTCCCAGGCCATGTGTCTCCGGGCCGGCTAGCTCCCAGGCCATGTGTCTCCGGGCCGGCTAGCTCCCAGGCCATGTGTCTCCGGGCCGGCTAGCTCCCAGGCCATGTGTCTCTGGGCCGGCTAGCTCCCAGGCCATGTGTCTCCGGGCCGGCTAGCTCCCAGGCCATGTGTCTCTGGGCCGGCTAGCTCCCAGGCCATGTGTCTCTGGGCCGGCTAGCTCCCAGGCCATGTGTCCCTGGGCCGGCTAGCTCCCAGGCCATGTGTCTCTGGGCCGGCTAGCTCCCAGGCCATGTGTCTCTGGGCCGGCTAGCTCCCAGGCCATGTGTCTCTGGGCCGGCTAGCACCCAGGCCATGTGTCTCTGGGCCGGCTTGCTCCCCGGCCATGTGTCTCCGGGCAGCCCTGCCCTCAGTGGGGTTGTGTGTTGTGAACGGGGCCGCAGGGGACTCGTCCTGGAGCTCGCTCGCCCCCCTCGGTGAGGGAGGCAGAATGAAAGTCCGTGGAGGAGCCAGGAGAGGCCCTGCCCTTCGAGGCGCTTAGATAAACACGACGCTCCAATAGGGCCGGTGTCATGTTGCAGCTGGAGCGACGCGAGAAGAAAGGAGACGAGGAAGGCATTGTGGTTCCTCTATTTTTCCCTCCTGGGTAACTCTTTCTCTAGACCGGACACTCATAATTTCTCAAACAAACACAAAACAACATGCTTTAAGACCCTGGGACAATGGATGGGAGACCTGATATAATAATTGGAGGTGGGTGGGTGTTTGTTTCGAGAGCCGGAGACTGCCCGGGATTGTTGAGAAGAGGCCTGAGGGCGATCCTGTCAGCTGACTATCAGCGAGGTCAGGACATGAAAGAAGATAGGTGAACGCGAGGGGTGAAAGGTCATCCTCCATTGTCATCACCTGTCGCCACCTCGCCCACGAACCTGACCCCCCCAGAGACAGATGACTACAACCCTGACTTCCTGAGGTCCAACACACACGTCAGATGAGGAAATATGTTTGAGGTCCATTAGATTCACCTTCGTTTGCTGGTTTTCCTAACCAGCTGTTCAGATGTACGGTATTGTTCTTTCAACTCACACCACAGCCTCTGGAGAGGAGGAGGAGGAGAAACTGGAGGAGGAGGACGAGGAGGAGAAGCTGGAGTAGGAGGAGGAAGAGAAACTGGAGGAGGAGGACGAGGAGGAGAAGCTGGAGTAGGAGGAGGAAGAGGAGAAGCTGGAGAAGGAAGAGAAGCTGGAGGAGGAGGAGAAGCTGGAGGAGGAGGACGAGGACGAGAAGCTGGAGGAGGAAGACAAGGAGGAGAAGCTGGAGGAGGAGGACGAGGAGGAGAAGCTGGAAGAGGAGGAGGAGGAGAAGCTGGAGGAGGAGGAGGAGTGGAGGAGAAGCTGGAGGAGGAGGAGGAGAAGCTGGAGGAGGAGGAGGAGGAAGACGAGGAGCTAGAGGAGGAGGAGGAAGAGGAAGAGGAGGAGGAGCTGAAGACATCTGAAAAAGGAGAAAACTGAAATCTGAATTCCAATTTGTACTTGACAGAAATAGAATTTGAGATGCAGCATCAATCACTGATGCTGTTGAGACAGTAACCATGACGCTCTTGGCAACTTGCAAAGTTTAACAAGTGGTTAAACCTGCACACTAAAAAGCACATCTGCAGCAACTATTTGTATAGAGTGATCTGGGTTTGCTATTTAGTATTATCGTATGTTGGGGTAGTCGGACAGTGTTGTCATAAATATTTCAATACTGCAGGTTTGCCAAGTCTCTCTCTCTCTCCTCCCCCACCCCCCCCCCCCTCTCTCTCTCTCTCTCTCTCTCTCTCACCCTCTCTCTCTCTGATTGTTTCTCTCCTGATGGGTCTGTTCAGCCTTTGGGTTTACAGCTGTTGTTTCTGTCTCCATGGAGACTCAGCGGTGCCACCATGGCTCCCATGGTAACGAGGGTTCTGCCACAGCCCAGATAAAAAGATGTGTGTGTCAGCAAACCTGATCTTCTGTGTGTGTGTGTGTCTAGTCCCCCAAGACCAACACCCCTTCCAGTCCCAGTGGGGCAGGTCTGGAATGAAACCTCTCCAACCATCTCCCCCTCCCCTTCTCTCTGCAGGCCTCAACATTTCCATCACAGCGCAGCGCAGCTCACAGCCGTGGTGTTAGCCACGAAGACTATTTCACTTATGTAACCGCAACGGTTCTATGGGCTTGCGAAGGACACACACACGCACACACTCGGTGGTGTTGGGTGGTCTGTGCCCCACCCTGCATCTTCTCCAGGTAACCCAGGCAACGAGAAGTCACGATTGCCATCCTGCACTCTGAACCAGACAGCAGACTCTTACCACACCCAGACAGGACCACTCTAACATCCTGAGAGAACCTTCTAGATCCAGCACAACACACAATCACACACAGGTGTGTCTTTGTCAAAATCATGTATTCATTTGGCAGATGCTTTCATACGGACATATGGTACAGGGATTCGAACCTATGACTTAATCTTCATCTACAGTTGGTTGTGAGTGGTACCGGGTTTTCTTCCTCTCTTCTCACCTCTCTCCCCTCCTCTCCTCTCCTCCTCTCCTTTATACTCCTATTCTACTCCCCTCCTCTCCTCCTCTCTCCTCCTATTCTTATCTTCTCCTCCTCTCCTCCTCCTCTCCTCCTTTTCTACTCACCTCCCCTCCTCTGCTCCTCCTCTCCTCTCTCAGACTTCTGTGTACCTGGAGGAGTAGCAGGGTTTATTGTTCGCTACTTCAAACCGCCGGCCGACCGGCCACACCCCCTGAAGCGACGCGGGATAAATCACTCCTTCTGACGGGGCTGGTCTTCGTGGAAACCAGAGAGCTCTGATGATGGATGCAGATGAGTCTGTAGACACTGGGTCAAGAGGAAGGGAGGGAGAGAGAGGAGAGAGAGAGGGATGTGGAAAAGGAGGGATTAAAAAAACAACTGTACATCAGCATCCAGCCTGTCTTTCCACATAAAACCATCCCCTCATACCTGATCTCAAAACCAATGTGGAGTTTAAAAGGCCAGATTACCTTTTCAGATAACTTTCTAACCTGCCAATCTCAGCCATCCATCACAGTGGGCCCTTGGCCAGAGCAGCCCCTTGATAAATGACGTTCAACAATGGTGGAGTTGAAAAAGTGGTGTGAAGGTTTTCTTTCCCTCCAGGAAGACAGGTAGTCTGTCACCCCGGAGACAGACAGGTAGTCTGTCACCCCGGAGACAGACGGGTAGTCTGTCACCCCGGAGACAGACGGGTAGTCTGTCACCCAGGAGACAGACGGGTAGTCTGTCACCCTGGAGACAGACGGGTAGTCTGTCACCCTGGAGACAGACAGGTAGTCTGTCACCCTGGAGACAGACAGGTAGTCTGTCACCCTGGAGACAGACAGGTAGTCTGTCACCCAGGAGACAGACAGGTAGTCTGTCACCCTGGAGACAGACAGGTAGTCTGTCACCCTGGAGACAGACAGGTAGTCGGTCACCCAGGAGACAGACAGGTAGTCGGTCACCCAGGAGACAGACAGGTAGTCTGTCACCCAGGAGACAGCAGGGATCAGCCCCCACCAAGAACATACACCACACTTGTCTCTGTGTAGGATCAGCACAGCGGAGTTGTTCCAGTGTGTGTTTCTGTGTGTGAGTGGCTACGTATGTTTCTGTCTGTGTGTGTGTGTGTGTGTGTGTGTGTATTAAGGGAGTGGAGGGAGGGAGTGGAGGGTTTCACAAACACGATTGTTCTCTTTTCCATTTCCATTACTCCCTGTTTCTCTAACTCAGTTAGTTTTCTCTCTCTCTCTCTCTGGGGAGGGAGGGAGAAAAGATATAAGCGAGGGAGGGTGAGGTGGAGTGAGATTAAATAAAAAACGGTTTGAGCCAGTCACGGAACACAAAGCCGTCTACCCAGCGCTGGAGACATGATGTCACACAGAGGACTCCCTGCGGGGGAGGGGGGGAGAGGGGTGTGGGTGACTCCCCCCTCCCTTTTCCTCCGTTTTGTGAATGGACGGTAGGAAGCCTGATGGCTGTGGGTCACAGCTTCACTTCCACACGCCTGTCACCTGAAACGCACACATTTCCAGGTCGTCCATTCACAACTTGGTCCCACTGGGCCCACAGGAGAAGAGAAAAGAGGGAGAGAGAGAGAGGAGGGGAGAGAAAGAGAGGGGAGAGGAAGAGAGGGGAGGGAGAGAGAGAGAGGGGGAGAGAGAGAGAAAGGGGGAGGGTGGAAGGGATGGAGGAGGGCGCTGGTAAAGTATCAGTCTCAAGGGAAGGTGTGAGGGAGAATGAAAGAAAGGGAGGGAGATAAAGGGTGTGTGTGTGTGTGTGTGTGTGTGTGTGTGTGTGTGTGTGTGTGTGTGTGTGTGTGTGTGTGTGTGTGTGTGTGTGTGTGTGTGTGTAAAAGAGACAGGTAGAGAGAAAGGCAGAGGAGGCAGATGGTAAGTAGTGAGAGGGGAACTGACTCAACAGCCCCAAAGCGAATCACGTTCACAAGTGGCAGCTCTCTCTCCCTCTTTCTCACACAATCTCTCTTTCTCTCTCCGCTTCTCACACATTCTCTCTCTTTGTCTCTCTCTCACACACTCTCTCTTTGTCTCTTTTTGACTCTCACATCCTATCCCAATTCCCATGGAAACACACACACTCTTCACAAACACCAACTCCCTCGGCTGGGGTCCAGCCACCTTGACACACCTGTGTGGAGACGGGGGTCAAAAAACCAATGGCAAAGTCTGATAAGAAACACCCCACAGTTTCTTTTCAATTTTTACTTCAATTTTCTCTGCCCAGTTGGTGCTGGCAGGTGACTGCTACGCTGGGGTCAGAGGTGACAAACACTGGAGGCCTTCTCAAAGAGGAGACATCACAGAACCAAACTAAAACAGAGTCAAATCTGTTTCTCAATCTTACACAATTTCCTGTCCAAGCTGAATTAGTACAGGATATCTTGCAAGTCCTCCAGAGTATTCCTATGTTTGAATTGAGTCTGGATAGGGTTAGCATGCAAAACACTCTCCTCCCCTACTGCCAGACACACACCACCTCGAGCGAACGATGCCTTGCCAAAATTCCCAGAGGGTTTCAAACGGCCTCAAAGTGTGATTCGGCACATGTTGGACTCGCGATCTCAGATCGGCGCGTTGGACCAGAGCGTGAAGCAGAACCTGGGTGGCCTGGGGAGAGGAGGAGGAGACGAGGAGGATAAGGAGGAGACGAGGAGGATAAGGAGGAGAGGAGGAGGAGACGAGGAGGATAAGGAGGAAAGGAGGAGGAGGAGACGAGGAGGAGGATAAGGAGGAGACGAGGAGGAGACGAGGAGGATAAGGAGGAGAGGAGGAGGAGACGAGGAGGATAAGGAGGAAAGGAGGAGGAGGAGACGAGGAGGAGGATAAGGAGGAGAGGAGGAGGAGATGAGGAGGATAAGGAGGAGAGGAGGAGACGAGGAGGATAAGGAGGAGACGAGGAGGATAAGGAGGAGAAGAGGAGGAGGATAAGGAGAGGAGGAGACGAGGAGGATAAGGAGGAAAGGAGGAGGAGGAGAGGAGGAAAGGAGGAGACGAGGAGGATAAAGAGGAGAGGAGGATAGGAGGAGGAAGAGGATAAGGAGGAGAGGAGGAGGAGAGGAGGAAGAGGATAAGGAGGAGAGGAGGAGGAGAAGGGGGAGGATAAGGAGGAGAGGAGGAAGAGAAGGGGGAGGATAAGGAGGAGAGGAGGAGGAGAAGGGGGAGGATAAGGAGGAGAGGAGGAAGAGGAGAGAGGCCCTGAGCTAATGAATGATCAGACACACAGCCTGCCTGGCAGGGTGATGTGGGGTTTCTGGCTGAGGCCAGGAGAGAGGGAGTGAGAGGGAAAGAGAGGGAGGGAAAGAGAGGGAGAGGAAGAGAGAGAGGGAAAGAGAGGGAGAGAAAGAGAGGGGGAGGGAGAGAGAAAGGGAGGGAAAGAGAGAGAGAGAAGGAGGGAAAGAAGGAGGGAAAGAGAGGGAGAGAAAGAGAGAGGGAGAGAGAGGGAAAGAGAGGGAGGGGAAGAGGGAGAGGAAGAGAGAAAGAGAGGGAGAGAAAGAGGGAAAGAGAGGGAGAGAAAGAGAGGGGGGAGGGAGAGAGAGAGGGAGGGAAAGAGAGGGAGAGAAGGAGGGAAAGAAGGAGGGAAAGAGAGGGAGAGAAAGAGAGAGGGAGAGAGAAAGGGAGGCAAAAAGGACAACAGAGGAGAGACCATTAGAATGAGAGAGAAAACAAGAAAGATTTAAAGGACGAAAGAGGGAGACAGAAATAAATAAATAAAGAGAGAGGAACGTGTTCACCTCCAAACCACCCGTGAAGCAACTCTCTGGTGATCGGAGCGCTGAGCCAGGAGAGCTAGAATGGGCGGGAGCAGGTGGAAATGTTCCGGAAAGATCTGTGTGTTCCCGGAGCCGTGAGGTCTTTCAGGAAAGAGACCAGTCCTGTCCACAGTCATCAATCAGCCGTCCACACGCTGAGGCGCTGGGATGGCAGGTTCTGGACGAGACCGGTTTGTAATTACAACAACCGAACGAGCTTGAAGGTGAGAATAAACGTTGTTGCGGTGGAAATTAGTGTGTTTTAGGGGTGGAACGGATTCGTATTGAACCCAAACGGTACGTGCGTCACGGTTCGATGCATGAAATTACACGGAGAATACAAGGTATAAAAATTAATTAAACTTACTGCAAATTAATGTAATGCGGAACTACTGTTAGATAATCGTGTTCTTTAGGGACACCTAATCTGTTGCCCCGCATTAGCTCTGAAGCTCTGATTGGTGCCGCCGTGAGTCAGAGATAGCTAGCAGCACTAAGGACGGATGGATAGTGGTGGCGACCCACAAGAGCTAGAGGACCCGCCGGCCTCTTTAAGATCGCAAGTTTGGGAAAACCCATTCAGTTACAGTAGTACAGGCGAGAGAGTGGTGGATAAGACAAGCACTGAGTGTCGGCGTTGTTCAGCAGTTGTCGGGGTATGTGAGAAATACATCTAACATGCTAACGCATATAATGCATCTGGATAACTGATGCAATCGGAATTGGCATGTTATCTTCAACACGCCCGTATTCACCACTTGTAAAGGGACCTGGTTTGTTTGGCTTTTCCCTCCATTGTACCGAACTCGTACCGAACCCTGATGTCTGAACCGCGATATGAACCGAACCGTGACTTCAGTTTACCGTTCCACCCCTAGTGTGTTTTCAGTGTCGCTGTTTCAGATTCTGGTTGAAGAAGCCGTCTCCTTCCTGGGAGAGGGATGGAGACGAGAGGGATCCAAACATGGGTGGAACCACGCACCTCTGATCCTTCATCTTCTGTTCGACTTTCTAGATGTGCTGTATATGTACGGGGTTTTGGATAAAAGAGTCTTCTGAGACAGAGAGAGAGACCAGACAGAGAGAGAGAGAGACCAGACAGAGAAAGACCAAACAGAGAGAGACCAGACAGAGAGATAGACCAGACAGAGAGAGAGAGAGACCAGACAGAGAGATAGAGACCAGACTGGTAGAGATAGAGACCAGACTGAGAGAGAGAGACCAGACTGATAGAGAGACCAGACTGATAGAGAGAGACCAGACAGAGAGAGACCAGACCGATAGAGAAACAAGACTGAGAGAGAGACCAGACGGTGAGAGAGACCAGACAGAGAGAGACCAAACTGAGAGAGAGAGACCAGACAGAGAGAGAGACCAGATTGAGAGAGATCAGGCAGGGAGAGAGAGACCAGACTGAGAGAGAGAGAGCAGACAGGGAGAGAGACCAGACAGAGAGAGAGATCAGCCTGAGAGAGAGAGATCAGACAGGGAGAGAGACCAGACAGAGAGAGAGATCAGCCTGAGAGAGAGAGAGATCAGACAGGGAGAGAGAGACCAGACAGAGAGAGAGATCAGACTGAGAAAGAGAGAGATCAGACTGGTAGAGATTCGCTCCTGCTGGTGTCTCGTTACCCTGGTTCCATGCTCCCAGCAGGAGCAGCCTCTCATCTGCAGTTCACACCAAACTCCTGAGAAAACACATTTGAGTGGATCTTCGCCTGGGAATGAAAACTGATCGAAACTGGACTTATTTTAACAGAGTGTAGGTGGTGTTCACTGGGTAGAGCACCGACCACAAAAGGTCTTAACACAAGGGTACGGGTTCGATTTCACCCCGGGTCATTTAATTTCATGTCCTCCCCTCTCACACTCCACCGTCTCAGTAAAACGGATCTTGAAAGATCTTTGGACAAGGAGAGACTGGGGGATAGATTCAGAAGAAGAGGAAGAGGGATGGAAATACAGACAGAAGCTCCAACTGTCTTCTTTTTTCCCTCCCTTTCACTTCCTCTTCTTCCTAGAGAGGAAACAGAACCCTGTGCCTATCCCGTTCTGCTGTCCGGACTGAGGGAGGGATTGAGACAAAGATGCTTATTTATTTTTTCTCACACATGAAAGATGACAGCAAGGATTTGTTTGGAGATGGGGGGGCAGGAGCGGTAACCCTTTAGCCACACCCCTCCACACACACACACACACACACCCCTCCACACACACACACTCACCCCTCCAAACACACACACACTCACCCCTCTACACACACACACACAAACCATACATGCGCACACCCTTACACGCACACACACTTCCTCAAAACAATTCCACAACCCGTACCTTGGCATGAAGAAGATAATGCACTTACGTTGTTCGTATAAAAAACTAAAAATATATATACATATAATTTATACACACTCCGACAGCAGCGATGGATTCCTGCCTGTACAGCCTCTCATGCTGCCCTGATGCCTGGCGCAGCATGGAGCTCCACACACCACACCCCGACGCTCCCGTTTCCATGACACCACACCCCGATGCTCCCGTTTCCATGACACCACACCCCGACATCTCTGTCGAGGCTTTCACAGGCCATATGAGAGGAGGGTGAGGAGAGTGAGAGGGGGGTGAGGAGAGTGAGAGGGGGTGAGGAGAGTGAGAGGGGGGAGTGAGGAGGGGGAGGAGAGTGAGAGGAGTAAGGTTTGGGTCTCCACACCCTCCTGACACAGAGATAAGCCACAGTGAGGAAACGTGACCAATCACCAATCAGTATAATCACAAACCCTGATGCATGTGTGACTCACCAAACTCTCTTTGGTTTTGTTTGAAGACATAATCAAAACAGCCAAACAAAAACAACTAAATAACAGAATCCTGGAATTGTTGTTTTTCTTGATTTGAGAGTGTACACCAGGGTGGTCATTCTTCCAGCTTAATGACTTCCATGTTCATTTGGCAGGAACTCTTTGTTCTCTATCTTCTTCCTGAGGAGTTGATGGGGTAGTTGTAGATCAAACACATGGAACTTCCTCGCATGCATTTGTGCTTCTATAAAATCGATACAGCTTGGTGCAGAGAATGTGTGTGTGCGTGTGGCGGAAGGAAAAACCCCAAGCAGCCAGATGTTTGAGAGAAGTTTGTGTGTTTGTGTGTGTGTGTTTGAGCGAGATCGTGTAACAGGTGTGAATGTGATTAGGATGATAAAGATGCTGAGGTGCAGGGCAGTGTCTGAACAGAAACCCTACGCCCTGGATGTGTTGATCCAGGTGGATCTGAACATCCATCAGCTTCTCCTCCTCCAGACCCTGAAACCTGAGAACGCCAGCCCATCCACAAGCACACTTATCATTTCACTCAGACAGTTGCCCATGACAACCTTTTCTTTTCTTTTTTATTGCAAATACAAAAAGACACTCCACAGAGACTGCCCTTCTTTCAGTCACCACTGCCCTCCAGTCTGCCAGAGCGGCTTCCAGGTCATCCGTCATCATTCTGCTGGACCTTTCTGCAGCGTTTGACACGGTTAACCACCAGATTCTGCTCTCCAGACTTTCTGAGATGGGCATCACTGGCACGGCACTCCAGTGGATCTCATCCTACCTGTCGGGAAGATCCTACCAGGTCTCCTGGGGAGGCAAACTGTCAGGCCCTCGCCAGCTCTCCACTGGTGTCCCACAGGGCTCCGTCCTTGGCCCCCTCCTCTTCTCTCTGTACACCACCTCACTTGGACCAATCATCATCTCCCATGGCTTTTCCTACCACTGCTACGCTGACGACACGCAGCTGTACCTGTCGTTCCCCCCGACTGATCCGGGGATCTCAGCTAGGATTGAGGCCTGCCTCACAGACATCTCCGCCTGGATGACCGAGCACCACCTCCAGCCCGGCTAAACCCTCCATCTCCCATGATCTGTCAATCATCCTGGGATCTGCGACAGTGACCCCTTCATCCTCTGCCAGGAACCTTGGGGTTACCATGGATGACAAGCTCTCCCTCACGGCCCACATTGCTGCAGTCTCCCGGTCTTGTAGATTCACCCTCTACAACATCCGGAAGATCAGGAGATACCTGTCTGAGCACTCCACCCAGCTGCAAGTCCAAGCACTGGTCCTCTCCAAGTTGGACTACTGCAACTCGCTGCTCGCTGGTCTCCCCGCATGTGCAACCCGCCCTCTTCAGAGGATTCAGAACGCAGCGGCCCGCCTGGTCTACAATCTACCCAGACGCTCCCATGTTACCCCGCTCCTCATCTCTCTTCACTGGCTACCCATCAACGCCCGTATCAGATTCAAGACCCTGGTACTGACCTTCCGAGCAGTGAACCGGACTGCACCCGACTACATCAAGTCTCTCCTGCAGCCTTACACCTTGTGTGTTACACCTTACAACCGCCTGGTGGTCCCACCGCTCAAGACCGCCTCGTCCCAACACAAGCTCTTCTCCTGCCTGGCCCCCCAATGGTGGAACCAGCTCCCCACCTCCATCAGGGACACTGACTGTCTCCCCACCTTCAAGAAAAGGCTCAAGCGCACTTGTTCCGGGAGTACAACGGCACTTAGGAATGCTTGGCTGGACCTGATGTTAGTTTCCTCCAGGATCACAATGACTCTTATTGAGTGACTTGTTGCTCTTATAGGTTAGTTATAACGAAGTTAAGTCTTGTACTCGCTGTGAACATTTTTACTGTTTGTACTTCTACAGGTACAGTCCTGTACTTTTTTGTGGTTCATGTTGTTTTCATTTGTAACTTGTATAACTGCATGCTCTTATGGGTCTTCCCTTTGGCACTTGTTTAGTTTTTTCACAATGTATGCTTCATGTTTTGGCTGCTTGCAATGTTTGAGACTACCTCGTTGTTATGATCAGTGACCTATGCTCTTTTGTAAAGCTCTGTCTTGGAAGTCGCTTTGGATAAAAGCGTCTGCTAAATGCATAAATGTAAATGTAAGTAGTCTTGTGTGTATGTGTGATGAGTATGTAACAGTGGTGGTCTTGCAAGTTCCGTCAGAGTTTTCCGGACCGTGTCCATCCTTCACCAAGGATCGAACACGCCATCTCTGACTTCCCAAGCGCCACCACTACCAGCTACGCCAAAGAAATACTAGCTATTCAATGACGCGGGTGGCCTCTTACATACTTGAGTGAGTTTCACCAATTCAAACTGGTTACATATGGACTTCACCAAGTAACTCCAGACCCTATTGTGAAATCCCTCTGGACTAACTCTCCTCTCCCACTGGCCTATGAAATCACTCATGACAAACTCTCCTCTCCCAGTAGCCAATGGTGCACTGTGCACAGGTCCAGACCAAGCCAGACAGAGAGAGAGCTGGGAGTGGGTTGGTGTAGGAGTCACTCCCCCTCCCTGTGGCTTGCCCAGCTGACAGGCCTGACTCAGGGAGGAGCAGGACACTGGCAGGTCTTTGTCTGAAGGTAACAATGTGCTTTTCTTCCCAGGTGAGTTTAGAGGGGACTGTGTCACACTCCTCCATACCTCTACACCCTCACCCCCCTTCCTCCATACCTCTACACCCCCCCTCCTCCATACCTCTACACCCTCACCCCCCTTCCTCCATACCTCTACACCCCCCCTCCTCCATACCTCTACACCCTCACACCCCCCTCCTCCATACCTCTACACCCTCACACCCCCCTCCTCCATACCTCTACACCCCCCCTCCTCCATACCTCTACACCCTCACACCCCCTTCCTCCATACCTCTCCACCCCCACACCCCCCCTCCTCCATACCTCTACACCACCACACCCCCCTCCTCCATACCTCTACACCCCAACACCCCCCTCCTCCATACCTCTACACCCCAACACACCCATCCTCCATACCTCTACACCCCAACACCCCCCTCTTCCACACCTCTACACCCTCACACCCCCCCTCCTCCATACCTCTACACCCCCACACCCCCCTCCTCCATACCTCTACACCCCCACACCCCCCTCCTCCATACCTCTACACCCCCAACACCCCCCTCCTCCATACCTCTACACCCCCACACCCCCCTCCTCCATACCTCTACACCCCCAACACCCCCCTCCTCCATACCTCTACACCCCCACACCCCCCTCCTCCATACCTCTACACCCCCCCCCCCCCCTCCTCCATACCTCTACACCCCAACACCCCCCTCCTCCATACCTCTACACCCCCCCCCCCTCTTCCATACCTCTACACCCCCACACCCCCCTCCTCCATACCTCTACACCCCCACACCCCCCCTCCTCCATACCTCTACACCCCCACACCCCCCTCCTCCATACCTCTACACCCCCACTTTGTCTCTATAGTAAGTTTTTGAGCAATGATACTGAATCAGAAGGATTAGAATGATTCTCACTGCAACCTCTGTGGACTGTGCATCACTTCATAACCCCTAGCCATCAAGTTGACTGAACGTTTCGAACAAGATGAATATATTGTGCTGCAAAATGAGTTTTAAATAGAATTAATGTCATAAATCCTTGATGTCGTAAATGTAAAAACATAAACACAGTTATCATCACACGCGCTATGGTTACATGCTTTGACTATGCGTAAAGTATTTTGCAACAACAAAATAAAAAAAGGTACTTTTAAAAAGATCTATGAAAAAGACCTACAAGTTTTTTTTTGTATTTGCACTGCTTCAAACAAAACATTTACTGAATAAAATACCCTCCCAAAAAATCATCTGAATGTGAAGGGACACTCTGAACAGCTTTGTAACTGCAGCCAACGCAGAATCAGAATCAAACAACCGCCAAATATTTTGTTCTGGCGTGCAAAACAGGCAGCCAGCCTGTTTCTATCTACAGAGCCACCCTGAATACACCCAGCCTGTCTATACACCCAGCCTGTCTATATACCCGCCTGTCTATACACCCAGCCTGTCTATACACCAAGTCTGTCAATACACCCAGTCTGTCTATACACCGAGTCTGTCTATACACCCAGCCTGTTTGTACACCCAGCCTGTCTATACACCCAGCCTGACTATATACCCAGTCTGTCTATACACCCAGCCTGTTTGTACACCCAGTCTGTCTGTACGCCCAGCCTGTCTATACAACCAGCATGTCTAAATACCCAGCCTGTCTAAATACCCAGCCTGTCTAAATACCCAGCCTGTCTAAATACCCAGCCTGTCTAAATACCCAGTCTCTCTCCGTGACTCTTTAACTTTGGCACGCACATAGCATTAGGCCTACATAAAATTGTGTTGGTCATTAGGCACTAGGCCTATTTGAGCCAGCGCTTTGGGCACTATTTACGGTAATTATGCATAATGACGTTGTGTTGGTTAATTTAGCCAACAGATGCTAGGCTAGTGCTACAAAGCAGTAGCTGCGGAGGCCCGGAATAAAATCAGTTGGCACGGCGGCCAAAACGTTTTTAAATGACATAGCCTACCTTCGATGATCTTTACTTGAAAACGAAGTCCATTTTCCTACATAAATTAAGTTCTGGTGTAGGTCTTCCTTTGCCGAATAACTCCAACTTATCATTGAAAGTTAACTTTGAAAACGGCGCATATAAGAATTGTGAAACAATGTCCTCCTTACCAGCGGGAACGTTACTCACGGCTTCCATTGTCAAGTGGACGAACAAGTTAACTAGCTACATTAGCTAGTTTATTAGCTTGTGATCGCGTTGACCGCAGCAGGCGGAACTTGTCAAAAAGTTAGAGATAAGAAAGTCCACCCATTTAGAAGGAAGATATGATTGGTCAATTTTACTGTCAGTTGAAATTAGTATTTCATTACTTAATCGGCCATCTGTAAATTCATAGCTGAACCACCAATCAAAGAGCTGCATAGCATTTTCCTCCCAACAACGGAGGCAGCAAAATTCTGACGGTGACAAAAGGGGATTTTTTTTATTTAACTCTTGACATTCCAACACAAACTGAATAGGCATGATTGAAGGGTTTATTTTAGAAACATTGTATTTAGATTAAATTCAAATTATGAATTGATAAAATAAAATTAGAACAGATTACCTTTAAAATATATAGTTTTAGAATGTAGAGGGCCCTGACAGTTGCCTATATACCCAGCCTATCTATACACCCACCCTGTCTATATACCTAGCCTATCTATACACCCACCCTGTCTATAAACCCAGCCTATCTATACACCCACCCTGTCTATAAACCCAGCCTATCTATACACCCACCCTGTCTATATACCTAGCCTATCTATACACCCACCCTGTCTATATACCCAGCCTATCTATACACCCACCCTGTCTATATACCTAGCCTATCTATACACCCACCCTGTCTATAAACCCAGCCTATCTGTACACCCACCCTGTCTATATATCCAGCCTATATATACACCCACCCTGTCTATATACCCAGCCTATCTATACACCCACCCTGTCTATAAACCCAGCCTATCTGTACACCCACCCTGTCTATACATCCAGCCTATATATACACCCACCCTGTCTATATAACTAGCCTATCTATACACCCACCCTGTCTATATACCCAGCCTATCTATACACCCACCCTGCCTGTGGGCACTCCTCCACCTGTCTTCTTCGCTTTGTCTATGGGTGTTTTTTCCTCCGTCTTTTCTGCTGACAGATCCTGGAAAGTGTGGACTGGGCAGGAGGTTCGTCATCGGCTCATTAGGAGGCGGCGCTGACACTCTGAGACTGTGGGTGGCCGTGGCAACTGGGAGGTGGCCGTGGCAACGGGGAGGGTGCCGTGGCGACGGGGATGACTGCTGTCTGGTGCTGTTCTGCCAACGGCTCGTTCTTTCCATGGAGACCTGACGTCTCTCTGGTGTCCCCGTCCTCCCTCTCTCTCTCTCCCTCGCTCTCTTTTTCTGTGTCTCTCTTTCTGTCTCTCACTCTTTCTCTCCCTCTCTCTCCCCTCTCTCTCCCTCCCCCTCTCTCTCTCTGTCTCTCTCTCTCCCTCTCTCTCTGTCTTTCTCGGTCTCTCTCTCTCTCTCTGTCTCTCTCAATCTGTCTCTCTCAATCTGTCTGTCTTTCTCTCCTCTCCCTCCCTCTCCCTTTCTCTCTCCCTCTCTCCCCAGTCCCCCTCCCTGTGTCTCTGGGTAAACTCTGGCACAGTGAGGGGAGAATGACCCTCCAGGAGAGGAGCCAGCGTTCTTAGAGCACAGAAACCTTATCCAAACAAAGGTAAACCAGAGTCATTATTTTAGATCAGAAACACATGAAAAATACAGAATATGATGTCTGGAGACTTGCTGGATGAAGCGTGTTACTTTGTGAACTGGAGAGAAAAGTGGAGTTAGGATCTCATTATTACAGCTTTCCCTTTGTACTGTCAAGGAAAGTGAGAAAATGATTTACTGGGTCTCTCACCACCTGAAACAAGATGGTTGTAAAATATCTATAAAAACTTGATTGCAAATGATTGAGAATAGGTCTTAGTATGTTGCACTAATTGCTTCTTTGCTCTAACTATTCTGATCTACTTACAGGCAGAACGGTGTCCATGGATACGTAGCCCATTACAATTCCTTTTCACAACGAAAAGTGTTTATGATCATGTGGTGCGTGACATTCTTTTAAAAACACAATTATCCTTTCCCTAACAGCTACACTGCAGTTAAGGTGTGTTTGGTCTCAAAGCCAGGTTAGGGGAAAGTGTATTTACTTTATAGTTTACTTAAAACGTTACATTTGATTAAAATAATACGGAATCACAATTTACGATTTTTTTTAACCTTGCCCTAACACTAACCTTAGTCAAATTACGTTACATAATGTGTTGTACGTCTGTACATTTGAAACCGAGAAGGCATTGCTTCTGCTGAATCACTGAAAAACCAGCTTACTCATTCTAGAACGTTCCGGAAAGGACTGATGTGTTGTCAAGGTTACCCAGCATCTGGTGAGCACATTTACTGGACTGCTTCAGGAACGGACACAGAGTCAGTAAAAGTTTTTAATAACTTAAGGAAATGTAAGAAAATAATATCAAAGTTTTTCTAAATATGGGGTTCTGTTGAGCTAAAAGCCAACTGATATGGGTCTATTATTATTACTATTACTACTGGCAAATGAATTTGAACTCAAGACTTGTTGCTTCGCACTAACTGAATGAAAGTAGGCTATATCTGAAATCAAAATATAGGCTAACGTTAGTAGCCTACTAGTACGGTACAGATATTAGACCCTGTCTGTTAAGTAAAAATCCTTGTCTAACACAATGGACAAACTAACTCTACATTATTTAGATGCCAAATATCGAATTTGTCTTCTAACACAAACCAGAAACATCAAATTGCCTTAGCACTCCAAATGTTAAGTTTGAGGTTTCCAGTCATCTGTGAGTCTCGTATACAAACAGCGAAGGATTACCTCGTTGTTTCCATTCCTTCAGAAGTGGTCAGCATAACGACCCAACGTGATTTTTTTTTTACTCTATAGTATTTTAGTGTTTGTTTAGCTTTCTTTCAAAGACAATCTTACAGTCTGACAGTTGAGACGCATGCTCGGATTTGACGCTTTTTCAGGCGGACATTCCAGGGTTGTTTAAAATGAATTAGCTTGTGGTCGTTTATGGAGCTTCAATGAAACCCTTATATTTGTATATTGAAACGCTTGAACAAACATAACTACTAAAGAGTTGACTTTATATCATATTAATATAGATTACAAATCCGATGGAAATGGATATCAATATCATGCTGAAACCCCATGCATTCTCAGGTATTGATAATAATCATGTTGCCAGTCGGCAGTGATACAAAATACATTCTTTTATTCATTCATCCTTGTAAATACACACGAAATACCAGCAAACAATAATATTAACAAACAGCATTGTTTTATTAGATATACTTCCTGATTCCATCTTGACAGCTTAAACAGCTGGAGAGGGATACAAAACCTAACATGAACTAGCCTCCAATATGCTGCAGCTACATGACTTGTTATCATTCAACGCTAACTAATTACTTTCCCCCAAGCCTAACGCAATGTACTGAAGGCTTTCAACCCCTGAACCCGACTGGCCTCCCTCTGGATCTCTCTGGTTTATCACCTTGTCTAGCGTCTCACCTAGTCATTCTCTTGATACATTAAAGGCATTCTTATGTTTATTTCTGTATGTACATGATATACATCATTTTTTTTAAATACACTTTCAATTGTTTCCAAGTTATTTACAATATAAGAGCTTATTGATGATTTTAAATGATTACAAAACAATAAGTAAATGGAGCTTCGAGAACAAAATTGAACGAAAGAAAAAAACAAAGTGCACGTTATTGCTTTGAGTATGAATTGATCAACGATTATGAGATAAAACGAGGAGCGGGTTTCCAGTAGAAAACTGAAAATGGAAATCATGTTACATGAAATAACATTTCATGATGACGTTTCCAGTTGAACACAGATTTTAAACTTAAGATGAAGGCATACAAATTAGTTGGGTGTGTTTTCCCAATTACAGTAATTTTTCCACAAATTTTCATTCATAAGTAATTACTGTACGACTAGATCAACCCGATATGTGTTCAATATAATATTTGGATCCTACCCATGGTTCGGAATCATGTGGATGTGGTTAAGTGTTGGGTTACAGAGTCGGCTCTGTGTCTGTTCTCAGTTCTGGCCCTGCAGTCTTCGTGGAACAGCACACGCTTTGATAACCAGACCTGGGTCAAAAACACCAACTACATCAAATGGATCAGGAACTTGAAAGTGTTTTCTGAGGTGCATTTGATTCAACTCTGGACTTCTGCCCTTTTTCGGGGGCAGAGTTAGTTTCGCAGCACTGGGCAAGCTCAATCAAGCACACCTCAAGAGTTTTGACAGTCTTTGACACAGATCTGGTGCTTACGGCTGCTAACGTCGAACTCCACGTCTGCGACACGTTTTCCAGATCAAACGACTGACCGTCGCTTTTTAAAAACGTAGTGGGGAGACGCAACAGACCATAGATCTGAATCCAGAACTGATTGATTTGTGAAAGTAGAAGGAACTGTATGTGCCAAAACAAGAACACATGAAATGAACAAACGAATCCTACAAAGGAACTAGCAATGGTGTATTTGAAATGAGGAATCTGTCCACCAAACTCAACTGGGTTACATATAGGCATTCTGTATGGCTTATTTTCACAAGTGCATCTAACCTAACTTCTGTTCCTGCTCTTAAGATGAGGCCTGAAAAAGGTTATCCTGGATGTGATTGTGGTTCTCCACCTTGGGTTTGACTTCTCTGAGCTAAAGGAACACGGATCCCTGAAGGTTCTGAGAAGGTTTGAAAGAAGCTGCTTTCTAGAAGTACAAACAAACAATAAAAAAGGAACATCTACAACATTCTCAGAACCTTCCTCACTCGCAAGGTGGAGGCCCTCAGTGTCTCCCTCCTCTCTCCTCCACTCCTTCCATCCTCCCATCTCTCCCCACTTCCACCAGTCTTAGCTTAGATGGGACTTCTTCCTTTTCCCCTTCACACCTCCCTCCCCCCAGTCCCCCCTCCTCCCTTCGCCTCCCACACCCCACCCCCTCCTCCCCATCCTCCCTTCCTCCCTTCCTCGTCTCCCCCCCTTCCTCCCTCCCCCGTCACATTTTCTGGCACATGTGGAGGCGGGACTTGGAAGAGGAGGTGGCGTCCTTCCACACCTTGCAGGCGAGGCCCCGGGCGCAGTCGCAGCGCTGGAAGATCTCCAGACCGTGGGAGCCTTTCTTCCTCTGCCTGGTGCATACCTCCCCCTGACGCAGCACCGGCTTGCAGATCTTGGTCCAGAAGTGCCGGGCACAACAGTAGCCCTCGGAGCAGTCGGCCGAACGCAGGCAAGGGTCTCCTTCATGGCCTGGGGGGAGGGAAGCATATGAGGAACAGGTTCTTTTTTTTCGCATTTGAGGCAGTTCCCAACAACTGAAGCAAAGGAAATGCTCAATCACAGTCCATTACAGCGTTATGGCTTCCATCCCAAACAGCTCAACTCCATCTTTTGTTTTTCTTCACTTCAAATTACACTACGCTAAAGGACTGAAACAGTCTTTAGACATTCTTCATTTTGAGGAAACCCATTTCCTGGTTTATTAACCAAGTTAACCCCTCTGAGGTAGAACCTGATACACATGGCAGGATATTCGTATTACCCCTTCAAAGACATAATTAGTACTACAAATATTTATTGGACATGTTATTTAGTCATGCGAGTTTGCTGTGAAACAAGTCCGAATGCGTAGTTCCCTGGTTGCCAGCGGCTTCAACCGACACACAAACCAGCGGTTTCCCGTGCATGGCTGGCGAAACCGCCATTTCCTGTCAAAAGGGAACGTTTCGAAATGAGATCCAATCAACGACTTCCGGTTAGTTCCGCTAAGCCTTGACGATTTGCTGCATTCTGTGTTGTGTTCTCTCTCTCCCTCTCTTTTCTCTCTCTCCCCTTTTCTGATAATGAGCATTTAAGGTTCCACAGCAGAGAAGTGAGACATTCTGAGGTGAACCAGTCCAAACACAAACTAAAGTAAATAGCCTTTCCTTGAAAACACCTCATTATAATAACCTCTCTGTACGTCAACAGGAAGTCTAACAGATTGATTTCAAGTGATTGCAGCTGGTGTTGCTAGGCACACATTCACAGAAACATGGTCGTTGGAGTAACCACCTAAGTTCCCGCAGGTTAACTTGATTTAGCCATGAACATGACACCACCCAGTCCAACCGTGTTCCAGAAGTGCTAACATCGAATCAAATTTACCTCAAGAACACCTAGGTCTCCAAGATTGTAGATGGGAAAGACGGTCTCCTCCTTACCTTTGAGAGAGTGTTTGGCGTGTCCCTTCCCGCCCTTCTTCCAGCCCGGGTCTTTGGTGGAAAGCTTGTTGTGTTCGTCCAAGTCTGAGAGGTGAGGAGAGAGCATGCTCTCCGATATGGGAACACAGATGTCTGGAGAAGCAAAGGAGCGAGGAGAGGGTTAAACGCCAGCAAACCAACCAAGACAATACGACCAAGACATTTAGAAGTTTACACAACATCACCACAACCAACTTCCTATAGCTTAGTGGTGAAGCAATTGACTGCCCATCAAGAGGTTGCAGGTTCAAATCCCTGCTTGTCTGTTGCTTTGGATACAATTCTCTACTAAATGAATATATTATTAATAATGTCCTCTCTTGATTAACCTCCATTTGACCTGAATCATCATTTAGAACTGTAAACCATAATGGCTAGTTTTTATTAGAAAGCTCAAGCCAAGTAATCTCATTTTCCTTTTGCCTATATTAGACTGTCCATTCCAGGAGTCACAGACTACCAAGACACGTCAAGTTCAAAGAGGTATCTCATTCATCAATCCCAAACAACCTTTTACTGTCTGTGAGCTTACGGTCCTACGATCCTGCCATCATAAGAACACCAGAGACCCGCTGACTCGCTCTCCTCAGGTCGCGTCCTGGATCATCTCCTGTCACCGCAGCACAGCTCCATGGGTCTGTTCAGCTGCAGACATGCTGCTTTCATTAACGCTCTCTCTCTCCATGTCTGTCTGCAGCTCATCGCTCAGACAGAGACCCTTAAGGAGCACCACGGAGAAAACGACCTGGAGACCGACTGCGTTTGAACCCAGAGCGAGCCTAGCTCGTGGGGTCAAGGATCACTGTCGGTTATTTATCAATCTGCACGCCTAAGAGTCATTCTTAAGCAAGTTAATTCTGTTTTCGTACCAGGGTCCAGAACGCCCATTTAAGGTATTATAAGAGGCTTAGCAGCCTGTATATCAGAGTCGTGGAAGCATGTGTTTAATCAGGGTTAGTGGTTGTATTTCCCTGGACTGGAAACCAGAACACGTCAAGCGTGACAAGCCTCCATAAGTTCTCCATGTGACCGGGAGAAAAGCGTGGCAAGAGGAACCTCAAAGAGGAACCTCTTAAAGGTTCCACATGTGGAACCTTTAAAGAGAGGACAGGAGAACACAAGAACCTGTGGTGCAGGTCCTCCCGATGAGGTTCTCCAAGTCAACTCAAGATGTTTGTTTGTGAACCTGGGTTGGGGTAGTGCAGGTTGAACACTGACTTCATTCAAACAACCACGACATAGCTTGTCTTCTCACCTAGCCCCAAAGCCGTTCTGGTCTGTGATTGACATGCTTGTGTTTATCTCTGTGATCCTCTAGTCATCCTGTCAGATCATTTACATTCCGATACTGAGAGATAAGAGAGAGATATGAGAAACATATTGGGATAAACTTACAGTTGCTGCAACGGTTGCCGGGGCAGCACATGGCGTCTCTATGACAACGCCTCTTCCTCCTGCGACACGCGAGGCAGCGTGATGGAGCCTGCTGAGGGCTGTGGCAGTAGCTCCCCACACTGCACTCCTTATCACTGCTGCATGGGTACACCTGGAGAGAGCAGACAGGTACTTAGTTACACCTGGAGAGACTAGACAGGTACTTAGTTACACCTGGAGAGAGCAGACAGGTACTTAGTTACACCTGGAGAGACCAGACAGGTACTTAGTTACACCTGGAGAGACCAGACAGGTACTTAGTTACACCTGGAGAGACCAGACAGGTACTTAGTTACACCTGGAGAGACCAGACAGGTACTTAGTTACACCTGGAGAGACCAGACAGGTACTTGGTTACACCTGGAGCGACCAGAGAGATACTTAGTTACACCTGGAGAGACCAGACAGATACTTGGTTACACCTGGAGAGACCAGAGAGATACTTAGTTACACCTGGAGAGACCAGAGAGATACTTAGTTACACCTGGAGAGACCAGAGAGATACTTAGTTATAGTCTACTATAGTATATTATAGTTTATCTCTCTTCCAGTCAACTT
The DNA here is from genome assembly GCF_021917145.1 of Hypomesus transpacificus. Lineage (NCBI taxonomy): Eukaryota > Metazoa > Chordata > Actinopteri > Osmeriformes > Osmeridae > Hypomesus > Hypomesus transpacificus. Next base: position 14,659,261 of record NC_061081.1, on the reverse strand, counting down.
AAGATATCATTTCTATTTCCGCTCATAAGATCCTGATCAGCGTCTAAATCAGCGTTTTTGAGACAGTGGTTGAGGGCAGTTTAACTATCACCCACCCTGTCACCCGTAAAGGGCAGTTTTCCACGAAAATGTATTCTTATTAAAATGAAATGCATTCAACAGCATTGTGCAATTCTGAGTTTTGTTGAAATGCTGAGCAGACATGATGGAAAACATTTGGGTTCTGCTTATGAAGTCAAATAAAACCATGCTGTCCAAATCTCAATTAGAGCTTATTCCTCTCTTTCCCCAGGGATTTTACGTGACTCTGACTGGAAGCCTGAGCTTTTGGAAACATATTGAGACAGTCGCCTCCAGAATGACAGAGTGTCTCTGTGTATCTTCAGCCTTCACATTTCTGTCTATATGAGTTGTGGAAAACAAACGATTAAGAGATAAACACAGCTGTCTGTGTCATGTATTCTCTATCTATATCTAGCCCTCTCTCTCTATCTCTCTCTATCACTCCATGTCTAATCAGCCATCTGCACAGTCATTGTTTAACAGCACCTCGGGAGAGTGATTTTGTGATAGAGGGGAATTTGTGATTGTGACCAAATATTTTCCCTTGCATAGCAGGGTGTTTTTTTTCTCCAAAGAGGCAAATATTTTGGCGTTGGTGAGTCTTTTCCATCCCGTCGTTACCGCCACGCTCAGACACGTTGCTGCTGTTACTGTAACAACGGTAACAGCAGCAACGGGGCAGCGATATGACCCTGTGATCTAATAACAACAACATAGCCATGCCAACCACAGACCACAGCAACATGGCCTCAACCAAGACGGATCTTTCCACAACAACAGGTGTGTGTTCTGCAGGTGTGTGTCCTGCAGGTATGATGACTGGGTAAACCAAGGTGCTAGAGTCAAAGAGTAGAATTAAACCTAGAGATAACAGAGCTCAAATTTGTGAACACGGAATGTTATGTAACCAATATCGCGATATCGATCAAAATATCGGAATATCAGTGTGGGTATCGGAATATCCAAATATCTGCTGCAGTCTGGTGAAAACGCCGGGTCTAAATCCAAATATGTGCCACATGCTCATGGACAAAGGAGAAGTTCTTTTGTTTGTGTGTCTCAGTTTCTCCCAGACATTAAAACTCGTCATTCAATATCGATAAGATTATATCAGTGTTAAACACACTGAACCAGATGAAAGGCCTTCAGATACAGTACGAGTCACATTCACTTTGTCACACTGGAACCAGATGGAAAAGCTGATCCAGCCATTCAGTTACATGGCAGAAATAATGAAACATGAGCTGGATTCCTTGGTGACGGTGCGGCTGAATCAAAGGGGGACTGGATGAAGTCATATGAGGATATTTGTCACAAGTTTTCCAGTGTTATATCACTCCGATGAGTCCCTCCAAAACTATGATGGATTTGGGCTACATTTGATATTTCACGAACCTTGCAAAATATCGGTTTGCCAAGTAAGGCTGATTTGAGGCTGTCACTGGAGACACTAAAGACAGACAATGAAAATGTCAACAGGATGATAAAGCAGACCAGCGGACCAGGGACCAGCGGACCAGCGGAAAGCCAAGCAGAGAGTCTGACAGTACAGGCTCCTTCCTAACGTCTTACGGTGTTGAACCCTATCTAGCTGTGAGTTTCCACAAAGATAACTAAACCTACACACACCATCCCCACCCCTCTATTCCCCCTCCCTTTGCGAAGGCAGACCTTTGAAACATGCCGAAACAAGTGCACCCGCCCCTCAGCTGAAATCTCATCTGATGATCGGGCCTCATCTGCCCCTGTCGTACAACGCCTCTTCCTGGATTCTGACAGGAATACGGTTCCACCCACGAGCATGTCAATCATCTGGAGAACCTTCCTTCATCCCACTTAAAACTGACCCTCCCTCGCTCCCTCGCTCCCTCCCTGCCTGCCTCCCTGCCTGCCTGCCTGCCTCCCTCCCTCCCTCCCTCTCCCTCCCTCCCTCCCTCCCTCCCTCCCTCCCTCCCTCCCTCCCTCCCTCCCTCCCCCCCCCTCCCCCTCCCCCTCCCCCTCCCCCTCCCCCTCCCCCTCTCCCTCCCTCTCTCCCTGCCTCCCTCCCTGCCTCCCTCCCTCCCTCACTATCCTGTCTTCTGGGACATAAACCCCTCGAGTGTCCACCTCTCTATCGCTCCATCCTGGAGGAGGGTGCAAGGCAACAGAGGGGGAATGACAGGGTCGGCGTTGTCCCGGCCTCTCTTGCTGCGAGAGACCAGAGGGGGGAGGAGGGGGGACTATACACACCGAGACAGAGGGGGAGGAGGGGGGACTATACACACCAAGACAGAGGGGGAGGAGGGGGGAGGGAACCCCTCTGGTCTCGGGCGGCCCTCGTGCTGGTATGAAGGGATGAAGGCTTTGTGGTGTGCGGGAGCGCTGATCTCAGGGGCTTTGACTGATCCACACGAAGAGCTTTGAACCTGCCTGGCAACACAACCCCTTCACCCGGTTACCTTGTTCTGTCATTCCTGAAGAATGACTGTAGATTGATATCGCTTTCAGATTTGGTCATGTAGGATTTGCAGAGGCCGCAAATCTTTCTTTCTTTAAGTAAGTAAACATTGCTTTAAACTAAGTAATAATAATATACATAACTACATTATTTCCTACATGTCAATACTGTGACAACAGCTTAATGTCATACGGTTTCACGTTGACACGTTTGAAGGATTGTCTTGAGACAAGAGCTTGGGTTACAGTTAAATGATTCAAGTAACAGGAAATGAGTGTTTTATACAAAAATATCACACACACACCCGCACACGTGCACACACACACGTGCACACACACAAGACGAGGTATGTAACTTGCCCAGGGCCAGCGCGAGTACCTTCGTCACCCTAGTTAAGATGTTTCGACAGCACCCCGCCCCCCCCTTCCAAGGATCACACTGTTTCATTAGCGTGAACACTTAATCGTTAGGTGTTACAGATTAAGCAGACATGCAATATTACAGTTTTTGTGTCGGAGTGGAATTCCGGCCTTGTATAATATTGAAATTCTCTGTTACCTCATGAACAAGAACATCAACTTCGTTATCACTAAATCTTTGTTTTCACTGTTTTGAATTTGGTGGCTGATCCTTGATAGAAAGAAAGAAGGAGGCCCATTCAATTGCGCGTTTAAATGCTCGCAATGTACGGTATAGCGGGCGGAGAAAAGTGCTGATTACCCGATGACCTGCAGGGTTGGTAAATGCGACGTAAGCTGAAGTATCACAGCGTGCACTGTCTACGGGTTGGCCACGGCACTGATAACGCTACATTTGCAAATGTACGTACATGAGGGTCACAGTGCGTAGAGAGCTGGCAGGGTGTTGAAACGTGACCTTTCACGGCTGCAGAAGAACTACAGGGACTGCAGTCAAAGGAAACCAGCATGTGGTGTTAACAAACGCCAGTGGCCTCACAGAGTCAAATAAACGATGTCACTTAGTAAACACACCTCATTAGACACACACATACAGACCCACACACACAGTCTGCACAGTACAGTACACGTGCTGTCACACAAACACACACCCAGTATCAGGGAGTCAGGTGGCTGAGCGGTTAGGGAACCGGGCTAGTAATCAGAAGGTTGCCCGTTCGATTCCTGGCTGTGCGAAATGACGTTGTGTCCTTGGGCAAGGCACTTCACCCTACTTGCCTCGGGGAGAATGTCCCTGTACTTACTGTAAGATGCTCTGGATAAGAGCGTCTGCTAAATGACTAAATGTAAATGTAGAATCACAACCTTGGTTTCTTTCCTCACCAGGAGTGTGTGTGAGTTATTCTGAGCACGGAGGAATCAAACCACTCAAGCCAGACCCCCGCTGATGTGAAACAGCCCCGTAGGCCCATCTGGGGGTTCGTACTGAACACATCTCCTTAAGTGGGGTCAGGGGTCAAGGCGGTTTGCGTCCCACCTCATTTGTCCATTATGGCCGTAACCTCTTGACCTTTCTGGTACACACACACACACACAGTCCTACACGCACATACAAAGCCCTAAACACTCAAATACACAAGCTTACAAACACATACCCAAACCATCTCCACAGTCGAGAGATTACAGGCTGTCACTCCATCTCCTGGCTCCCTAGCCATAGCCTCTACGTAGATGACAACATACATCCCATTTCCAGCAGAGCAGCCATATTGTTTCCTGAAGCAGTGATGGCTGCTCTTACTGTAACTGGGTGGCCTGCACACACACACACAGACACACACCGACTGCTTGCCGCTCTAATTTGCTACGTTTGAGAGGGAGCCAGAGGGGGCAGTTTATTGGGAGCTCATGTTGTCATCGTCTGCACGTCTTTGATAGG